>NW_010297457.1:10080-23946 GCF_000700745.2 Antrostomus carolinensis | reverse complement strand
CATTCCTGTCTATTTCTTTTTTTCTGTAAAAGGTACTTACCAAGGCCATTGGTGCTTATGGAAAATGCATTTGCAATGTATTTTCTTCATCTTAACCAACAGACTTGACAGTATTAGTGCAGTACGGTCCCTCTAAAAGAAATGACTGATGTATCTTGAGCTTCCTGTCTTGGCATTTTGTTATCCCTAAAAAAATATTCCTGCCAATGCAGCATATTCCATGTAGTATTTTGTGTATATTTTATTGCATATTTGAAAAAAGAAAAATATAAAAGGGAAATGTTACATTTCTCATGAAGAATGATATTGTATTGCAGTACAAGTACAGTTTTCTTTACCTTATAAATAATGCTGAGATATTATAACTTCAGAGGAATGCAGCTTAGATGTTGATTACTTTGGGGAAATGAGAGCTGCGCTTAATTATGTCAGCCTTCCTGTTAAGCACTGAGGGACCTGATCCAGCTTGGGGCTGGGGATGTAGGTTCTGTGGCAGGAGGCAAAAAAAAAAGGAGGAAAAAAAAAAAAAAAGTCTTGTCAGCAAGTTATGGATCAATTTGAAAAGAGGGAAGAGCTCGTGTGAAAGGAGAGGCCTGCGTGTCTCTGATGGTTGGGCTTAGGTGGCTCATGGCAGCTGTCTTGCCCCCCTGCCATGTTACAGTCCTGCTGTTTTAGTCCTCGCAGTGACTTGACTGTTGGTGCGGAGCCCGCAGGTAATAGCAGGGGGTTTGTATTGTTTTGATAGCTGCGAGTACAGAGAAAGAGACAGTCTCTTCACCCCATCTGCCACCAGCTGGGAGCTGAACTTTCTCTCTGAGGATTCTAAAGAAAACCTTCTCTAATCTGTGCAAATCACTTTATTCTGGAAGAATAATTAACTGTGGTCGGGGGGTCCTTGCTGCTTTTCTTTCTTTAATCTTCTAGTCTTTAAGAAAGATGTCTGCTGGTTCTGCCTTGTTGTCTCTCAGAATGATTGTCCCCTGCATCTGCTCGCTCCCTTCTGTGCTCATGTAGAACATTCAGTAGAGTCAGAAGATCTGAAGTCTGCTGAAGGCCCCCGCGTAGCCAGGGCAATGGTAATTTTCTGCTTGCTCTGTTCATGTGGACAGCTTGTGTCTAACAGGCAATGGGTAGCTTGGTGGATGGTTATTACCTTTTCTGTTAAGGATCTGAAAAGGGTCTGTATTTAAGAATCCTCACCACCTTTGTGTTGTTGGCTCCAGATTGTTTGAACAAAAAATACTTTATTAGGATAGTTTAAATTCTGACATACTGCAGGTTGGACGGTATCATTATTGTCTCTGTATTTAGTTTAGGAGGTGGTGACAGAAGGAGAAAAAAATATAGAAAGAAAAGAATAAATCTGAGTTTGATCCGTGGTTTGCTAGTTGGGATGAGTCTGCAGAGGAGGTGAACTGGCGATCTCAGCTGGATTATAACAAGTCGTATGTTTGGATGGACAGTAAGAAATGGTATGTGGCACATAGGTTGCAAATGGTTGTATTAGTCTATTATCTGCAAGACTAGAAGCTTCTTTCTCCCCTTGGTGTGATAGGCAATGGCTTAACAGAATTAAGTGGAACAATGCAGTCAGGATTTGGGCAAAGCTCGCATTTTGTCCTGTGAAATTAAGGACTGTGGGAGATTGCACACTAAGTCACTTGCTAAGGGAGAGCATCAGAGGACACACAAATGCTGAGATATCCTTGCCTTAAGCTTTCTTGACAGAAAGATGCAAGATACATTCTCAAGTGACAATTTGTTTATCCACTTTTTGGATGGCCAGGCACCTGAGGGCAGAGACATTTTTGCACCAGTATTAAATACTTAGATCTGGTTCCTTGTCCTCCAAAGAGAAAAGAGGTGGATGTGTTTAACACATTTCTATTTTTCTTCTCTTGACAGGCTGTGGCTTTTGCCTTTTTTTACAAGCTAGTGCTTAATCCACATTTTTTTCCTTTTATCTTTGTAATTTCTTCCTTTTAGCATGCCTTACAGGGTTTCTACCTTGAACCATCAAGCAGAGATGGTTCTAGAGAGAAATTTGCTCATTATGACCTCTGTAAGCGAGAGGGGAGGAGAAAACTAAAGGGCTCTTTTTTCCTTTGTGTGGCATCCCACAGAAGCTGGATTTCATTTCTGTATTTCATGTGATATACAGAGCAATAGTGTATAGATAAGCATGTTTCCTAATGGGGCAGATGCATTGTCCTGGGAAGCATTAGCTGTGCTTTCTCTGTGCCTAGAAGGTGTGAGTGCAGAGACCATAAGCTTGAGGGATATCTGAGCGCCCAAATTGCTGCTCTCTCCTCTTCCCAGCCATGAAAGCGTGCCAGAGGGCTGCTGGGCACCAAGGAGTTTGCTTCTATTTGCAGCTTCTCCTGATGTTGAGGGGCCTGTTAAAGCACCTATGAGATCCTGTTCAGCCTCCGATCCCACGTTGGACCTGCAGGGTCAGACTGGCTTTTGAACGCCCTGTCAAATGGTGATGCAAAAGCACAAAGGGGGGAGAAAAGAGGAGTGGAAGAGATCTCCGTATGGCACAGGACTCGGATGAGTGAAGATCTGTGCACTTTCAAATTTAGAGGTGTTGTCAGGTAGTTCCAACTGTTCCTGCACTGTGGAGGCTGTGTTGACTGCGAAGTGGGATCACTCCTTGGACTTGCAGTCTGAGACCTGGCATTGTATCTTTGAGAACACAGATCACCTGATGATTCTTCTGCTCTTGGAAATGGGTGAGGAAAAAAAGGTGTAAAGCTAGAGCATGTCATAGGCAGAAAAAAAACCCCAACATGTCCCAGGCAATCTACACTGAGTTTTTTTCCACAAATCTCATTTTTCCAGAGTCTCCTTGTTGACTCATGAAGATCATGTCCAGATCTTGTAAGAAAAATGATATTTTCAAGATAAATATTTAGCTTTCCCTCTCCGTATTGATGGCCCCTCATGCAAGAGTGCAGTGGAGGAGAGATGACCACAAGTATCCAATTTATACTTGAAGTCAGAGACACTCATCTTTTTTCTCTGTTTGTGCCACAGATGCTTGTAGCTGCAATTACACAGCACAAACGTTGCTTAGCAGTAATCCTCTTTTTCTATGGTAGTCTATTTGCAAATCCCAGACGTCCCTCTGCCTTTTGCCTTCACTTTCTTCTTTGATGGTATACCTTTCATGGTTCAGTGATCCATGGTAAATCAACTTTTAATAGTAGGCTTCTGGGGGATGGATGGCTACTTCAAGAAGAGATGTTTTTTCTCTGTTGCGTTCACATCCATTGAACTAATGGTTCATCATATCAGTTAGATAGAAATGCGTGGACAAAATTATCTTGTTCCATAGCAGAATGAAAGGCCCATCCTAGATTTAAGAAGCTTAAATACTTGCAAATGTGAATTCAAGAGACTTTGGCATTCCCGATTAGGGAAGAGGATTGTCCTTTGATTTTCAGAACATGTATTCTAACACTTGAAATCCGAAAGTTTAGAATTTAATGTTGATGTTGATAGGGAAATGCTGGTGGTCTGGCCTTGTCAGCTCTGTTGGCCTTAATTTGGATTGTAGCTGGAGTGACTGCTTTATCTCTCTTTCTAGGAGAGATAAAATACCCTCATTTGTCTTACCAGTGTAGGTGCAAACTGAAGAAGACTTCTGAATGGTTGCTCTGATACTACTTTTGATTTCTTTGACTTCCTGTCTTGCTGGCTTTTTTTAGTTAAAAGAACTGTGTGAAGTACCAGTTGGTAGCAATTCAGCCAAGAAATGAACCGGTATCAGCCAAGACCTGTTTCTGCACAGGTAATGGGTCACTTAGACAAGCTCTTCCTTAAAATGCAAATTGGTTTTTATGCAGGAAGGGGCCATTTCAGCCTCTTGTTCAACTGTCTCCCACCAGTGTCTGCCTTAGGCTGCATTGCTTTCAGGTTCAGATGGGCCTAGTGAAGGCATTTCTTTGACAGGAAATGCTTGCCTTCATTAATAGCTGAATCTGTTTGTTTTCAGATGTATTTGTCAAGTCTCTGGTAAGTCATTTTGTAATTCAGTGCATATGAATGATGGAATGTGTTATCTGGCTGCTCACAGCTTGGATGGGCATATACTTTGCATAAAAAACTGGCTGGAGAGCTGTGCCCAATTCACCCAGTGGGTGAATGGAGTTAAATCCAGTTGGTGACCGATCACGAGTGGTGTTCTCCAGGGCTCAGGACTGGGACCACTCCTGTTTAACATCTTTATCAATGATCTGGATGAAGGGATTGAGTGCACCCTCAGTCAGTTTGCAGATGACACCAAGCTGCGTGGAAGCGTTGATCTGCTTGAGGGTCGGGAGGCTCTGCAGAGGGATCTGGACAGACTAGATCGATGGACCAGGACCAATGGCATGAGTTTCAATAGGGCCAAATGCTGGGTTCTGCACTTTGGCCACAACAACCCAATGCAGTGCTACAGGCTTGAGGAGGAGTGGCTGGAGAACTGCTCAGCAGAGAGGGACCTGAGGGTACTGACTGATAGGTGGCTGAACATGAGCCAGCAGAGTGCCCAGGTGGCCAAGAAGGCCTGTATCAGGAATAGTGTGGCCAGCAGAATCAGGGAAGTGATCATCCACCTGTACTTGGCACTGGTGATTGTTCTTCCATGACAGTTTGGATGTTTGAAGAGGATGTGTTTCAGAAATCAGCTGTTTTAAATGAACTTTGGGCTGGCAATGACCAAGCGTGGTTGTAACTTGATCAAGATGAAAAGGTGTCGGGGGTCACTGGTGCCTCTCTAGAATTGCTGTTGACTGTATTTCAACTTTGAGGTTCTGTGGTTCTCTAACCACAGACAAGTGCCCATTTGCAACACCTCACTCAGTGGCTTAGTAGTTGAAAAGCAAGACTGCCATCAGGAAAGTGCACCGGGTGCCATTCCGGCATTCAGCTGAAACACAGTTAGGTATTTGCTCAGGAGCTTTCCAAATGCTTTATACCTATAGGTAAGTTTTTTTGGAAGCCTGAGGTGAGGATGCTCTTCACAATGTCATGTTGCAGTGGTGATGCACAGGGTCATGCGTTAAAGAGGAGCTAAGCTAGAGGCAGCAGGAGTGGCTACGAGGGACATGGCAGAAGCAGGTGGCTTGGGAACTGCATGTACTGAAATCGTCTGCTGGTGATAAGCAGTTGGATACATTGTACCCCAACGAATAGCCTAGTGTCATGTAATCAACCTGTGCTTGCAAAATAAAGGGTTTGGTGTTTTTCATTAATTCTATAAATCACTATAGTCTTAAGACTGCATTAAATTTGAATTATGTTGATCTCACTCTTCTTGCTGCGAGCAAGGGCTCAGGCCTGAGGAGAGTTAAAGCAAATAAAAACAGCTAGTGCTGAAAACGGGTTAGGTTACTAATACTTTAATTAGAAGAATTTGGAATGTTAAGCTATAGAATTGTAGCCCTGGAGTATAGTATACAACAGCAAGTATCTGATTGAAGTAACAGCTATGTTTAGTAGAGTGTTTAGTCTCATCAGTTAAGGCATGAATAGTTTCAATTCTCTTATCAAATACAACTACTTCAAAAGAAAAAGCTCTATGGAAAATAAAACTGACTGAATAAAATGAGGTCTGGCGTTTAACTTAATGGTATTTCTGTAACTGTGGTTTGATGTATTTAAATTCACACAGGAACCCTGAGTACTTAAAAATAAAAACAAACAAACAGATATTTACAAATATTCCAAGTCTCTCTTGGAATCTCACTTGTAAACATAGAAGCATGTAAGTTCCTGATTAATTAAAAGTTTTTGTTTGATCACTTAAGCATGACTACTGCATGTCTCTTTGAAATGTTGTATTTAGCATCTCGATCTTACTTGGTTTTCTCTCCAGATTTCTAAAATGATAATTGACTACATTAATGTTTCTGATTAGGATTGGAGTTGTTGTTGCATCTTCGTTTCAGTAGGGAAAATGAGTGGAATTTGAAGTTATGGTTCAGTTGCATACAGATTTGAATTTTCCTTGGTTAGTAAGTAATAATATATATAAACTTTCAAATCTTTTTTTTTTTTTTTTTTTTAGTGTGAGGGATATTTTTCTCTGGTTTTCCTGGCCCTTTATAATTTTTATTTTAAAAACCATCTTTCAGAGTTTTGATCAGGGTTAAGGTTATGTGGTAGTAAAACCTTTTTTCTTTGATAAGAATAGTAGTGTTACCATGTGGTGGCCGTCTCTGCCCAGCTACTGGAATTCTGTAAGCAACAAGATAAACTTATGTATTGTCATTTAGAAGCACTAACTAGATTCTGAAACAAAGGATTTATTTGGGAGAGATGTGTATTTACATAAGTAATTGAATATCTGAACCTTACAGACTGTTAGGAACATGTTTCTAAATTGGTGAGTGAAGGTGTTGTTTTGTTAGGGTTGATAATTAGCTAATATTTAAATAACTAAGCAGCCTGCACAGCACTAATAGTACTTTGTCAGAACTAAGCCTCATCCAGGCTCAGATCCCGCACTTCCCTGAGTCAATATCACGTATTTGTGTTGTCTTCAGTAGGCATCATACAAACCCCTCAGAACGTGTGGCAGACACGTACATTTCCAGTGTAGCTCTTATGAAGCATGTTTGTATCTCTAACTTGACTCCAGAGGATGACAGGGCAGGAAAAAACATTCAAAAAGGGAATGTCGTTACCCATGAAACGTAATCCTTCTGCTGTTGTGCTTTTGTCACCTCTTTTAGAAGAGGAATGTTTTGCACATTCTGCACTCAGCAGCGCATCTTTGTTCCTTTAAAAGGAGTTTTCATTTTCTAGGTGGGATATAATGAGCCCAGAATTGATAGGAAACTTAAAAAAAAAAAACCAACTTTGGGTGGATATTTGCTATAGGCTTTCTCTGGCTGCCTTTGGCTTGCGTTTGCCTGAACAGACCTCAACACCATCGTGCAGTCAGCCGGCAGAGGGTGGTATGCTCATGGAGACGAGTCTTCTGTCACTGATGTAGGTAACAAAAACCTGCTGGATATCAGACAAAATGGGCTTGACTGAATGATCTTTTGAAGCCGTCTGATACCCCACTGAACACCAGAGATGTCTTGCGGAGACATAATGACGATCTGAAAGTCTGAATTAGCCATGCAGTGACTTTTGACCAAAACTTCTGTTGGAAGCAGAGATTGATTATGGATCCTGGGTAATGACTGTGGTTGTGGTACTCTCATTCTATAACAAATGAAATAAATATTGATTCTGATTAGTCTCATCTGCCTAACTTTATTTTTCTCCCTCCCTCTCAGTGTTGGACTTTGCCTTGCCAGCCTGCTGTTGTCATGGGTGTACCAGTCTTCATACTCGCTGGTCTCCTTGTGCATTGTGTGTTCTTGGTCTCCATTTTTGAAATCTACTTCAGCTCTCCCCTGGTTCACGGTATGACTCCTCAGCAGACTCCACTGCCACCTCCAGCAAAACGTCTCGTACTCTTTGTTGCTGATGGTCTGCGGGCAGATTCTCTGTATGAATTGAACAACAATGGTACACCCCAAGCACCTTACCTGCGGTAAGTCTGTCTGAAAACGCCACTGATCCAGAGGATTTTGCTTCTGGAGGCAGCTCTATGTAATGCTGAAAAGAGAACAAGAGGAATGATGGCAGATGTGGTGGCTTGGGTCCTGCCTCCCTCTGCCTTTGAAGTGACAAACTTTGCAGAGTTACGCTCCACAGAAATGCATGAATTTGAGTTGATGTCCCCTGTTGTCAGTAAAGCTGCTAAACCATGAACACTGTAAATTGAGTCAATATTGTCCTCTGAAAGCTACAGCTAGCCAGTAACTGAGAGGAGTGTGAACTTTCTCCATTCACATCAGCATGGTATCAGTTCTGAAGCCTAACAGAGTGGTTAATTTAAACGTTTCCTGGATGTTCAGTTTAGGAGTAGTTGTTCATTAACGTGCTTGCCTTCTAATTCTAAGCTACTGATGAAGCTTTTTAAGGAGTGATTAAAAAAGATGGCCAGAATGGATCTAACAGCAGGCTGCCACTTCCTATTTGTTCCACCCTTCCTGCATGCGTGACACTGCTGCCTCCCTTGTGCTCTCTAGTGTGTGTCTGATTGCTTAATGGCATGATTTAGTTTAAGATTGTAAAAAAACTAGCACTACCAAAAAAAAGTGTTGAAAGTCATATCCTTGAGTGCTTAAAACTTAATTTTCACCAACATTCCCTATTTCCTTATATCAAGGTAATTATTTGATCATAAGACAACTAATTTCTTAGACTGAAAAAAAGTAGACAGTATTAAATAAGACTAGTTTTGTGTAATAGGACTGGTCTGGCTTGAATATCAGAGCAAACCTGAATAATCAATCATCTGAAGCTGTTAGAGTGTTTGCAGTCTGCTACACAAATCTGAGGAGCCCTTGCTATAGCTCTTGCCAGCTTTATGGGATTACTTGTCCCTGCTTCTCCTGTTGCTAGTGTTTTTGTAAGGCGCTGTCTGCCACTGGCAGATGTCTGCCACATCAGTGTGAGTTTTCCATGTTGTCTTTTAGCAGTGGACTTCACACTTCCTCCAGAGGAGTTTCTTCTTTTAGCAGTAAAACTACTGGTCTTTTGCACCATCAACAAGGTGTGAATGCCATAATGGCCCCATCAGTAGGAGCAGTTGTGGGTAGTAGTAAGGAAAGAGTTATAATGGACATAATGGACATTTTTGCCATTAAGTGATAGGAGTTTTTCAGTTTCAGCCGTTTAGCATTATCACACCTATCTAGAAATAAAAAGTTAAACCATGTATTGGCTTGTCCAGTGTTTGGAAGTTTGCACTTTGCTGTCTCTGCTTTACCTTGTTTGTGGAGTTACGGATTTTCTGTTTCAAAATCTGTAGAAATAAAGCATTGTCATCTGCATTGAAAGTACATGGGTGAATGGAGGGGAAGAACTGCCTTGTAAAAACCAAAGATGCTGATAGGTCACCGAGTGCAATAAAATGCCCGTAGAGGTTTGAAGTGCCATCTATATTTCTCTCATTGTCTCTCATTCTGCATATAAATACATATATGTGTGAGCATGTGTATGTGAGAGATGATGAAAAGAAAAAACATGACATGTTGTGCCTTCTGAAAGGTTGAGGGCCAGACAGTCCAGGGCTTATCTTTGGCTCTATTACATAGACTGCTACAATTTTGAAGCAAGAGGCTCAGTGTTTTGTCACCAAACCTTTGAGCTACGCAACTTTGGCAAATTAACCTTGTAAACAAGTTGACAAGATCAGATGTTGGTTGCTGGAAGCGTTTCCTTTTTTTTATTCTACCACATTATTGTTGTCTGAGCTTTCCTTTTTCAAAGATACTAACCCAAAGTAGCTGCAGTTTAACATAAAGTTCACTTTTTTGCACATTCATTCTTAAGTGCCAAGTGTTCAGTCCCTTATCTGCTTTATAGTAGTGGGCAGTATAACGGCCAGATTACTTTTCTCATCCAGGTGGAGGTTTTTTGGGAACTACTGTGTTATTAATGAGGAAATACTGTCTTTAAATGAGCAAGAACCATTCTTGTAATGATGTGCTATAAATAGAAGCAAAGTTTTAGTAGGTACATAAAATTAATAATAAATATCCATTAGGCTTGGAGCACATTGCTGGCTGATATATGCCAAGTACCTAGTCTTTTCTCTTACAAATATTTGTGAAAAATCTGTTTTTCAGCAGTGTTGTGATAACTGTGAGGAATGGTAGGTGGTCTGAATTGCTGTGATTGTGGTGGGGGTTTCAGGGAAGATGCTTTCCTCCTTCCCTGTCATATTTTAGTTGTATTACTATATCATATTCATCATTGTTATTATGAGTAGCTAATGTTTATACTGTCAAGGAAATTAATTTTTTTAAAAAAGTACTCTCAAAAGAATAAAGGCTTCGAAATAATTCAAAATAGCCAAATGAATTTCAAACAGGTAAATGGCAATATCTGGCTATATTTTTCTTCTGCCTGGTATGTGTTATTCTTGACTTCAGATCCTGTGATACAGCCCCACAAAAGCAAAGGTTTTGTGGGGCTGTATCCAACTCAATAGAAATCTAGTTGTAGTTCAAATGATTTCCTACCTGTTGTGATAGTGAAGTGTGAGGAGGGCCAAAAGTGGTTTATTTTTGTCTTAAATCTTCCACTAATGCTAATGCAATGCATTTTGAGCAGACTCTTCAGTGAGAATAAATTAGAAACCACTTTAACTAACACTTAAATCCTTTTTTTCAAGTTATTACTTTTTGCAGTACATCTTGTCCTAAAACCTAGCTGAGATGAGAGCTAAGAATAACATTTCAGAGTGCTATATCACCTTTCACATTTTTCAGTGTAATATTTGGGCTATTAGAAATAGTCCTGTGAGCTTTCAAATAGGCCTGAGAATGCAAGGTCTAAGATGGGTTTAAAAAATCCAACAAGCCAACTGTGAATCCTGCAAGATCAGAGCAGAGCCTGAAATTTTAGGTTGTGGTTTGATTCTTACTTCATTAGTGAGAAATATATTTAGAGCTGAGTGTACAGATCTTGTAATTAAGAGTTTTATAATATCTCAGTTAAAAATAAACTCACAAAGCACAACTTAGAATCTACTTGGGCTAAAACACATCTGATAAAAATACAGTAAATTTTGTAGCTTATATCATGAACAAAAAAAAATACAATTTCCTGGTAGATTTGAGTCTGAAAAACTGCTTTGAATTTGTTCAGAAGATTCTGCTGCTTTGTTCCTAAATATTAGTATAAGGTATGTCCTGGTGTGTTTTGTTTTCTTTCTTTCTTCCTTTGCTCTGACAGTGGCAGTGAATCTTTCTCTTCTTCCAGAAGATGGAGACAAGAAAACAGCATATGGTAATGCCCACTGCTTGCTCTCCAACAGGCTCCAGCTGTTCATATCTTCAGCAGACAAGAGCAGTTTATGAGGCTGTTTCTTACACTTGGGCTTTGTCCTCCATTTTCCTTGTTTTTTATCTGTTATAATTATTGTATGTGCATGATTCCTAGACAATTTATGTATTTCTGTGTATGTGATGAGAAGGTATTCTCCTTCATTTTGGTTTAATTGCAAAAGATACGAGGTTTACTTAAATTTTCTCCATGTTGCTGAAATTATTTGCGCTTTAGATTTATGTGTTTTTTATATTCTCTTGATGCTGGCTTCCAGTATTCAGCACAGATAAAGGCAGACATGGTCACAAGAACTAATTATAATTGAGCATATTTAATAAGTAAGAGAAGATTGAACTAGACACTTTCAAGCTAAATGGAAAGAACAAAGAAAAGTAACACCAGGCAGAACAATCTCTTAGGGGGAAAAAAACGTAAGTTGTAGCAGAAAGCAGCAGAAAAAAATAGTATGTTAATTCTAAGTGTATTAGAACACCAGCTAAACTCATCTGTTTTGCAGTACTGATGGGCCACGATAGTTATGTTCTCTGTGGGGTGTTATAATACAGAACTCCTTGCACGTTAATGTTCTGCTTGTTTTGCTGCACAGCAGGTGGTAGTGAAAATCTGTTTTAGTCTGGGGTTGGTTTTATTTGTTTATTTATTTATTTATTTATTTATTTATTGCATTTCCTGACTCACATCTACCTGTCACTCTCTTTATCTGCAAGTCATTCTACTTTCAACAAGTCAGAAGCATTAACTGCCTTGTATCCTGTTTTCAGGGGTATTCTAGAGGACAATGGCAGCTGGGGAATCTCTCACACCCGGGTCCCAACGGAATCCAGGCCAGGGCATGTTGCCCTCATAGCTGGATTTTATGAAGATGTCAGTGCAGTTGCTAAAGGTATGCTGGTCCTAAAGCTTTGAACACTGTCCTCCAAAATAAGGTGTTTCAGTGATATGCTGGGCTTCTAGGTTTTTATTGATAAATAGCTGCATAGTGGTTTCTATACCAAGATTATATGGAAAAGAATCTTTTTGGATGAATTTCCCACTCTTAATATTGATAGCTATGAAAATAGCTTACACGAGTCAATATTTTGTAATATGGCAAAATTTAGCACCCTGAGTCTAAAAGTAGAAGTGTTTTATGGAGTGACCTCTTCACAGAACAGAATTTTTAATTATTATTTGGGATGTAGTGGGAGATGACTAAGTAGATGTCACAAGAAGTGAACTGCAGTCTCTTAGCTGAACCATTGCCAGGTTGAATGTGGGAATCAGTAGCAAAATAAAGCAAAAACCCATCTATGTGTTTTGTCCAAAGCTAGTTGTTACTGCATGCTTGGTGGTTAATAATGTGGAACAGCCTTTACATTACTGATTTGTCTCTTGTGTGGTCCTCTGCCTTCTCCCAGGCTTCCAGGCCTGAGCACTTTTAATGTTGCCTGTTGGTTTTGGACAGGGGAGGTAAGAGGAATTACTTGGGCTTTTCCATGTTCCTAATCAAAAGATTCTTCCGACATCTGCTACAAATTCAGGATTAACAGGAGTTGTCATCAGAGCATCTCTTTACATTTCTGTCAGCTGCCTTATCGTGGAAACAGAAAATCTTGAGGGTTTTATTGTGATGAGGTGGAACACGACTGCTGGAGATATGATATATGAGTGTGTAATTTGTTGCCTAAAATGTGACAAGCTGAGTTGAGACAACGGGGGATTTAGAATTTGGGAGAATTTTAGCTGTTTGGAAGGTAAACCAGCTGTGTATTTTCTTTGTTCGAATCCCTGCATAATGAGATTGGCTTAGGTTTTCAGGTCACTTAATGAATAGGGGACTAATTGCAAATAGGTTGAAATGGAAGTAAAACCAAGACTCACAAAGTGGAGTTCATTGTGAAATAATATAAGGGAAACTTTTTTTAAAAAAAACAAAACAAAATGTTTTGCGTGGACTATTGATCTCAGCAGTCAATGGGATCTTCTGGCAACACCATTTAAATCCAGACATGTTTGTTTAACAGGATGGAAGGAGAATCCAGTGGAATTTGACTCTGTTTTCAATGAAACTAAATATACTTGGAGCTGGGGAAGCCCAGATATTTTACCAATGTTTGCAAAAGGTAAGGTTTAAATTTTGTGAATATTTAACACATAGTTACCAGGTAGTAAAATAGAGACACCTACAATTTCCAAGTTAGAGAAGAAGGTGAATGAAGCATTTCCAGTTTGGGTGTTTGTACCTGATTTCTAGTTTGCGAGTTCAAGACTAGATGGAGAAAAAGATGCAAGCATTTAAATAGGATATCCCTATTTATTACTCATCCTTTTAAAGAAGCCTTGCCTAATTCTATCAGCATACTAAAGTTAAAATCACCTTAGTTAAAAACACCTGATATTTTTTTGTTTGGTTCAGGTTTAAAGCTCTTGCTTGCAAGTCTGCAGATGCGTTTTTTCTTCCTCTGCATGCAGTTCCCAGCAAGTCAGATGATAGAACTGCAGCCATGCTTTTTGTGTCTGAGCTGCAGAAGTAGCTTATTGTGGGTTATCCTGCTTCTACTCCAGAACAGGAATGTGTAAGGGGAAGAACTATATGCAAGTAGGAACTGCCTGATACTATTCCTGAAGCTGAGATCTTTTCCCCATGATGTGCAGCATGTTAAAGCCTTGTCAACCCAGTGCAATTGGTCTTTGAGCATGCAGAGATTGCTGAGCAACACTTTAAATGTTTGAAGTGTCTCAAAGTTCGATTTAATTTTGTTCTTAGAAGAATGAGTGCATATACACCATTTCCTATAATATCAGAGTAAAACAGACTGAAGTGAAAAGCTGACAAGTTAGGGGCATATGTTACTGTGCTGTTCTAAGTATCGTCATTGACAGATCAAAAAAATGTGATTGGCAGGATAGGAGTGAAATCTAATATTTGTTAAGAAAAGGTGTACATCATATTTCTCATTATGATTCTTGAACTTT
>NW_010297457.1:0-10059 GCF_000700745.2 Antrostomus carolinensis | reverse complement strand
TGCTGATATTCCCCCACCCTGCACACCTGTTTTCTTTTATTTGCTTGATCCTCATAAGTTTATGGTAAAAATATCTCCTGATAATTTCCCAGTGACCTCAGCTTACAGTTTGTACTTTGGAATATTGTGATGGTGGCTGGGGAGAGGGGAAAGGTAGTAGGTTGCTCTTGCACAGACTATTTATATTTTTGGAGATATGTTCTTGGGAGATTATTTGGGGAATTCAAGAGTTTCTCAGAGCCCTGTCCTTCTACTAGATTTGTTTGAGTAAGAAGATAAGCAGAGGACTTGGAAGCAGCTTTGATATTATCTACAGGTAGATAACAAGGGTAATGCCATACTGTTGCTGTGTCTCTCAGTATGGTTTGTTCTGAGTGGCATCGATAATGGGGAGAGAACCCCCCCCCCCAAATTGAGAAAGGTTTAGTGCAACACTGTATCTGAGAAGTAGATGCTGTATGGGAAAATGAATCGTAGTTTCTCATGATAGAAAGGTAGATTAATTTCTTTTAGTAGAAAAAAGGTATTTTCCCTTCTTCTAAAGAGAAGTTTTATAATACAGAAAGGATTTTATAATGCAGAGTTTCCAAAGAGGATAAGTTTTATCATGCAGAAGGGAATGGAATCAAGTTTTGTTCTTTAATTTGACTTCTACAAAAAAGCCAAAAAGGAGATAGGGGAGCATAGCTTAATTTCTGTCCCTCTTTCTGTGTTGCAAATTAGTGAGGTCACAGGACTCTTCTTGTGTGTACTTTATCATGCCAAAATGTTCAGAATTTTATTAACTGTCTCAGCACTTCAATTGGATGATGCATAGTGTATAACACCTGCTGTTTTTTGGGAAGGAGAGAAAAACCCTTGTTTCCTGTCATTGTCTATGTTCTTCAGGTCCTTTTCCTGTCATAAAATAAATATTTCAATTAAATGATTGAGGATTCTATAGAGAAGGTAAATAAAATCCTCGCAGATCTCTTTCAATATTAAAATAGATATGTATGAAATCTAGATTTGTTGAAGTCTCGATGACTGTGTGATTAGGGTTTTAGTCTGAGAAAATGTCCGAATTGCCTGTGGAACTGGTGTGCAATTTTCTTACATCTTAAGCAGGATTAAGAGGTGTTAATTTCTAACAGTTATACTTACTTAAACTACACAAATTTGGTGTGCTAATTTTAACCTTATTTTCTATGATAGTTTTAGATTATGACCTTGGAATTCTCTGCAAATAATATACTTTGAAAATGCCTCTGTTATTTCCAGAACGCTCTTTAAAATTTTGAGACTTTTCTTCTAGGATTGCTAGAATTTGAGGTTTGACTTTAACAGTCCAGTCCTGTATTGGCCTTTTGTCATGGGTCTAGGTTGGAGTATAATCCAGAGTATTAAATGCCATGCTGAAAAAGGAGCTGAGGCTGTTGCTTCTGTTAAGGGAAGTAGATATTAGTCCTTTGCACCCAGATTGCCATTTGTTCCACATGTTCCCTTTCTCTCTCTTGGAAACTGGCAGCAAGGCTAGGATCATCGTTTAGCTTGAGTGCAAAGAAGGGTATCATCAAGATCATGAGGACAACTGGAACAAACCTTTGTTAAGGTTGTTCTGGACCAACAGACCTTTTGGTCTTACCTTCTACTTCCTTGTTCCTACAGAGCACTGTGAAAAAAGGAGAATTTCTCACTCTCCTCGCCTGGCTGTGTTTGATGACCGCTCTCTGATGCCCATTCTCTGTCAGCTCAGTGTCTGACCGTCCTTGTGCCTTCTTTTTTCCCCTTTTCTGTTCCCGCAGAATTTACTAGTGAGTCTCCTGCTGGTCTGGGCTCTGACCCATCCCATAAATGGCTTGTCAGACACACAACCTGCTCCACTAGCAGGGCAAGGGCTTTGCTTTCTGCAGGATGTAAATCTTATTGTAAGAGGGTGATAACTTACTCCCTGATCCTAATATTTGAATATTGATGCTGAGAGCGAGATGATGTGCAAGACAAGCCTGCAATAGGAATAGGTGATATATGGTGTAGGAGTTTCTGGCACTTCCGGTTATTTCCGTTAGTGCAATGGCAGCACCAAAGCCAGTAGAGCTCTGTGCTCACTTGTAAAGGGTATTTTCATCCCTGGCATCCTTTTCTTTTCTATCCCATCTTTGCTTCCTCATCCCCAGATTTAAAGAAAGTCTTGGTCATACTGTTGCCTACCACCTCTCAAATGACAGAAATAAATTAATATTTTGTATCATTTTGCATAGTAGGTTTTCTTATTAAAAAATAATTTTAAAAAAATCATACGCTCTGCAGGCACTCCAGAACTTTTAGCATGACTTCATTTTGCCACTGTTTCTTTTTATAGCAACATAGGGTTGAGGGGGGTGGGGGGGAGTTTTGTTGGTTTTATTTGTTTTGTCTTTTTCCCCCGTTCTGGTACAAATTAGAAATGGGTAAGTAGCAGATGTGTTCCTTTGCCAGGCCCACAGACTGCATGCTTTCATTTGGCTACTTTGGTGTCGCACCTCTCAAAGACAGATCTTCTCAGGTTTACTGTGAAAAACATTGTGGAAAAACAGTACAGCACTCTACCCTCTTAGCCCATCAGTCATTCTTATTTGTCCACCAATTGGAACTCCTTAATTCACTTTTTAATGCCTGGAAGTATTTTCTTCCTTTTTTTCAGACAGAACTGCAGTGAGTGTTCTGGGTTATAAGTAGTAGTAACATCTCCTGAGGGGCAGGGGGTAGCCGCACCAGAAAATCTGTGCCAGCTTTCATCTTCCTGGCCTGAAATACCTGCATCCCTTGTGTGGGTTTAGACATAATCTTGGTTAAACAGCTCCCTTATGCTGGTGTGTTAGTTCATTCACAAGCCTGGAAGCTTACAAAACTGCATTATATTATTGTGACATCCAGCAAATTGGTTATATTCTCTCTGGCCATCAACTGATAGAAGAACATTTTCTCTCTGGGAGTTTACGTAGTTGTGGTAGAAATAGCATCCCTGAGCTGTAACAGCTCAGCCATTGATTGAACTACTTCATTAAACCACACCTAACTTCAGATCTTTCCAGGGCTTCACAAGTTTACTTTCTTCTAGGCCTTCATCTTTTTTTTTTCTCCCTTTCTGTGCTTTATTCTCTTGACAGTTAGTACAAAATGAAATTCCCTTGTCCAGAT
Organism: Antrostomus carolinensis; assembly: GCF_000700745.2. Lineage (NCBI taxonomy): Eukaryota > Metazoa > Chordata > Aves > Caprimulgiformes > Caprimulgidae > Antrostomus > Antrostomus carolinensis. The sequence continues at coordinate 6,900 of NW_010297457.1, read as the reverse complement.
GCTGTGTTTTCGCATCAGTGGCCTTCATGTTGTACTTTATGCCTGAGCATAGTCAAATAGTTCTCCCTTTTATATTTTGAATCCATGTTTTAAAGGTGCTGACTTTGAATATCGTCCTTCTGAAGTTCACCTGAACGTTTTGAATAGCATTGCTCCTCATTCCTCTGAGGTGCTGATAAGCTAATGAGTTAAAATGGTATCCAGGCTTCAAAAAAACATAAATGATGGGAAAGTTTAAAATAAGGAGAAAACTTATTTCAATTCTCTCAGGATTGTCATTCAGGATAGGTTATTAATATTTATGTATCTTTGACTGTGAGAAAAGGAAGAAAACTTTTCTCTGTCTTCTGTTCCATCTAAATTGGTTTTGCAGGTGCTACTGGAGATCACGTTTATACATTTTGTTACACAGCAGAAAGTGAAGACTTTGGAGCACAAGATGCAGCCAAGCTTGACACATGGGTTTTTGATCATGTTAAGGTAAGCAGAGAATCTTTTTCTGCTACCTGTGTATAAAAATCACAACTGGATGTTAACTTTATCATAGAATATGTTAACTTTATAATAGAACTAGAAAGTAAGAAATTTTTGAAAGACCTATCACTTGGAGTCATAAGTAAAAATTGCTTGAACTGATTATCACGACTGGTGTAATGGAAGCTTAGAGGAAGTATTTGTCATTCAATGCTAATAAAAAAACTAGCATTAATAAAAGTGCCCTTTAAAAACATTCTTGGCTTATCTTTGTCTTAAATTTGCATTTAGTCTGAAACCCATCTTGGAGTACTGCAGACCATTTAAAATCTTGAATGTGATTAGTTAAGGATGTTATGACAAGTATTATGGCATGGCAGGAATGGTAAATCTTCATTATGAGAAAGAAATGGACAATATTATTGACTTAATTTTTTCAGGCTTGTACCCACTGTAATTATACAGTGTAGCTTGTTCTGATGCACGCAGCTGGCTCCTGATTATCTACTGTGGTTCATGCTATGCTGTGGCTGCCAGAGGAGTCATGGTTAGTTTGGGGGGACGGAGGGTACGGAGGCAGTTTAGGCCCTGAAGCAGGATAACTTGTTGACGTGGTGCTCTGCTCAGCTGACTTGGGTCAGTGCTGGTTCATCGTCGTTGTTTTCTGTGACGCTGTCACTGTTGGTTTCTGTGACGCTGTCACTGTAAGTATTAATAGTCCAAGGCACATAGTTTCTGTTTATTCATTGATTCCTGTATTCATGTTATTCCATGCTACCTCGCTTGTCCTGGATTAAGAAATGCTGATAGTGTGTATTGGTGTGTAAATATCTATATCAACAGAGCAATTAGGTGAGTTACTTTCTGGATTTCATAACAATGTTAATGCAGTTTAAGACTTAATAAAACTTTTTCCACAAGATCTCTGGGCTGAATGCATTAACGTTAGCTAACCAGCATAAACCAAATAAAAAAATCACATAACCAGCATAAATAAAATAAAAAAATTGAGGGTCCTCAACACAAGAAGGACATGGACCTACTGGAGCGAGTCCAGAGGAGGCCACAAGGATGATCCGAGTGCTGGAGCACCTCTGCTGTGAGGACAGGCCGAGAGAGTTGGGGCTGTTCAGCCTGAAGGAGAGAAGGCTTCGAGGAGAACTTCTAGCAGCCTTCCAGTACCTGAAGGGGCTACAGGAAGGGTGGAGAGGGACTTTTGACAAGGGCAGGTAGTGACAGGACGAAGGGTAATGGCTTTAAACTGAAAGAGGGTAGGTTTAGATGAGATATTAGGAAGAAATTATTTCCTGTGAGGGTGGTGAGACACTGGCCCAGGTTGCCCAGAGAAGCTGTGGATGCCCCCTCCCTGGAAGTGTTCAAGGCCAGGTTGGATGAGGCTTTGAGCAACCTGGTTGATTGGAAGGTGTCCCTGCTGATGACAGGGGGGGTTGGAACTGGATGACCTTGAAGGCCCTTCCAACCCAAACCATTCTATGATTCTATGAAACCAAAAATAAAACCAAATAATTCAATAAACCAAATCCCCATTTATATCAGGAAGCCAAGGGTGAGTCTCCTTTAAACAGTGATCAAGGGTATAGTTCATTATCGTTTGCTGATTTTCAAAGGAAATGCTTTTCTGAGTTTGCAGGTGAAAAGGCATTTTTTTCTAACTGCCTCCTCTCCCTGAATGTGCACTTGTGCCAGGTGACCTGTTGTAATGCATATGAATAATACAAATCAAATTAGGCTGTCAATTACACTTGAATAGCTGTTGTCTTAAAGTTGCACCCTGCTGTCATTTGGAGCTGCACAGGTATGTGAGGGTGGTACTACCTTTCTTTTGCTTCAAAACACCTAATGGCATTTCTTCTTTCAAACTATAATGATACGTTTAATAGGTATGTCATTACTGATGAGTTTTTCCTTTGAAGCAGCACCCTTATTTTAAAGACATATTTTCCCCATCTAAATTTTATACAGTGAATGGATAGGACTTGATTCCATTAATCATCTCTTCCATTACACATCAGTGATTGCTCCAGAAGCGTGAAACTTGAGGCTGACTGAAACTGAGGTCACTGCTATTATAACTCAAACAACTCTCAGCTTTGCTGGTGGGATTATATCTAAGAAACAATGACAATTTGCTGAAATCTAAATTCTGCTTTGCCTGCATTTTTTTTTCTTTGAGTTTTATCTCAAATATTTAACAACGTATCATTTATCTCTGTGTTGGGCAAGGTGGTCCCTGGATTTCTGCGTCTTTAGGAAGTAGAAGACACTAACATGTACTCCCTCTCTGCTGGGTAGTCAGCAGGTCCCAGGCATCATGAGGGTCACTTGTGGCTTCCTCTGCCCCAGAAAAGATGGGGATAAAATGGCGGATTGATAAATAATGTTTGGGCTACTAGTGCTGGCACCCTAAAATTGTTCTCTTAAAAAGTGCCAACTAACCATAACTCAGTTGATCAGGAGATAAGAAAATCTGACTAGTGTTTATTTGTATGGATCAGAAGCAGATTGCTTAAAACATGAATGGAGGAAAAAATGTATGATATTTGAGCAGACATGACAGGAACTATCGTGGTACAAGGTGAACCTAGGCCTTTTGAAAAAATGTATGATATTTGAGCAGACATGACCACCTCGTGGTACAAGGTGAACCTAGGCCTTTCGTGGGACAGATAAAACTAAGTATGGACTAGGCTGGGTGGGGTTTTTACCTGCAGCTGAGTTAAAACTCAGTAATTTTAGTGTGTGGTAATAGCTTGGGAGTGGCTTGGAGCTCCAGATGGGTTTGGAGTTGATTGACCATGATTTTTTTTTCCGATTTTAGGTTTGGTTTTGGTTGGGGTTGGTTTTGTTTTGTTTTGTTTTTTCCAGAAGCCTTCAAAATAATTAAGGGACTGAGTGTAATTTAGTGTGATGTGGCCCAATGATTCTCGGTTAAATAAAAATAACCTTTGCCTAGATCATAGTTTGAGCTTGTGCTAAAGAAAAAATTAGGGAGCAAAATACTGGGAGTCTAGGTTAACTAATAGGAAAAAAAATAGTCTTTTTAATGCATTTCTGATTTTTAAATTTTTTTTTTGTGAAAAACAGTTTTAGAAGATTGAACTCTTTTTAAGGGTGATAAAATTCCAGGAAATCAAACAGTCTTGAAGATGAGTCCCAGTAATGGTTTAACCACCATTTATTATGGCCTCAGGGTAGGATATGCTCAAGGTATTCAGATGATATTTTCTGATTTAAATGGATGTGTAGGTGCAGATGGCAAACATTTTTCTTTTTCTTTTTTTTTTTTTCTTTTCTCTTTTTGAACACAGTACTTCATTCTTTCTTTGGCCCCTTCCTGCTGGAAGAAGGCCAGACCAAGCCTTCAGACTGTCGCTTCTGTGCAGGGTGGGGGCTGGAGACCAGAACTGAATGATGTTGAACTTTGAAGCTCTGCAGACAATGTTCTGACCTGATATTGATTTCTGCCAGTGGATTTCGATACAGATAGCTCTGCTCTAATTAGCAGTACAATAGCTGAATGATTTATTTTAAATATGTGTAGGAGTCTTGTGCGTGTGTTCAACTGATACAAACCTGGCATATATGAGTTTATCTTGCCTTTGTATGTTTATTTTACACCTCAAAACTGGCATAACTATTTAAACTCTTGCATGCACAGAAATCAGCATGCACAGCTTTAATCAACCAATTTAATTAAGTTTTCCTAGATTTAGGTGTGGAGGAGCTTTGTGAAAGGAGAGTGTTTGTTTGGTCACTTTCTCCCTGTACATCTGTGCAGTCAGCAACAATTTATCAGCTCTGTTAAAGGCTCATGCTTCCATGGTGGGTTCTGTTTGGGGAACAAATGGTTCCCAACATACCGTCATAGAATCAAGATCATCGAGTCCAACTGTACCTGTCTACCACTAAAACATATCTCTGAGCACCTCATCTACACGTCTTTTAAATACCTCCGGGGATGGTGACTCAACCACCTCCCTAGGCACCCTGTTCCATTGTCTGATAACCCTTTCTGTGAATAATTTTTTCCTGACATCCAATCTGAACCTCCCTTGGCACAACTTGAGGCCATTGTCTCTTGTTCTGTCACTAGTTACCTGGGAGAATAGACACACACCCACCTCGCTACACACTCCTTTCAGGACGTTGTAGACAGTGATAAGGTCTCCCCTTATCACAACTTATGTTGAACACTTATGGAGTCCATATTTTGTTCAGACATCAGTAAATTATGTATTTGCTAGACCTTCTAGGTAGTCTTTTTTTCTTCCTTGCTTTCTCCTGTCCAAGGAGGGAGATGATACTAAAAGATTTCACGTTGCTGTAACCAAACTTCTCTTGCAGTATTTTAATTAGTATTACATTATAATTAACTTTACTGTGAATGTTTTAATGGAAAATTTATTGCTGATCTTACTAAATAATGTATCAGTTGTAGCCAGGGCATTATTTGTTGTTAGTTGCCAGAAAATCATAGAAAAGTTGCCAGAATCATAGAAAAGTTTGGAAGAAAGCTCTAGTGGTCATTGAGTCCACCTCCCTACTTGAAGGAGGTCCAGTTAACGCAGGCTGCTCAGGCCTTGCTCAGTCAAGTTTTGAGCATCTTCAAGGGCAGAATTTCAACAACTTCTTGAGCACCTGTTCCAATATGTGTCTACAGTTATGGTTTAAAAAATAATTTAAAAAATCTCTATCTTACTGGAATTTTCCACATTTCAAATGGTGGGTTTCCCCTTGTCCCATCACTGAGACCCTCTGAGCAATCTGGCTCAATCTTCACCCTCCTGGTACACAGTTGTAGACAGCAATGAAATGTCTCCTTAGCTGCCTTTTCTTGATACTGGAGAAAATGAATTCTCTCAGCCTCTTTATGTTCTCTGAAACTTCTTGGTGGCACTCAGCTTAAATATTCAAGGCAGGTAATATTACTAAGTAGAGTAAATAAAAGGGAAACAAAAGAAATTGAGACAGAAAGATATAGATAACACACAATTGTGGCTTGGAAGCTAGCGTTTGGGGGCTGCAGGTCTCCAGTTTTGTCAATACAGAGTACCAAAAAGGAGAGGCCTTTAGCAGGCTACAAGGACATAAAAGTGCTGGGCAAACAGTTCAGCAACCACCAGAGCAAGAAGTGGTTTTTGCCCTTACCGTCTGGTGTCCTGCTTACCAGCTCACCACCTCTGTCGGCTGAAGAAAACTCCTTGTGCTGAACTTCCTGTTTGCTTTGTTCATTACACCATTTCAAAAATGTTACATGGGATAAAGCTTGCTGTTTGCTCTGGGAAAAGATGCCATGTCTTGGGTTACACCCACCTTCCTTTTGTTGTCTCAGGTTGAGCAAGCTGTTCTGGCTGCTGCTGCTCTGGATTATGAGATGGCTGGGACTGGGGGAGTGGGGTGGTTTGGGTATGTCATGGGAACTCGTCTGATGGGAGAGGAGAAGCTCAGGCCTTGCCTTCCTCACAGCAGCTTCTTTCACTTAATCAGTCCATGACAGAAAAGTACCTGTTTCTGATATTGGTCTACATTTTAGGATTTAATTTTGGGAGTTTTTTGTTTGTTCTGATGTTATTTTCTTTTCTTTAATTAAAAATAAGAAAACAGAATTTTATTGTATCCTGTAAATTACTGGTATGCTCTGGAAGGCTCCTTCAGTCCGCAGTCAAATATGCACAGGTGGATGGACCTCTGTGGGAAACAGAAACCTCCATAAAAATAATTATATTGCTATTGAATGTGATTGGATTTTGTTGTTGTATCTTTATTTAAAATATCTTTGGACTTTAGTCATGATTTTGTTTGGACTAAAGCTGAAAATGAGACCATGCAAGTGTTAGGCCATGCATCTTGTGTGTATTCTGGGGGAAAAAAAGGTGGAATTGTGTAGTGCCATGGTTTCCTGACACAGCACTCTATGGTACTCTTGCTGCCAGTTTGGTTTTCCTCTTGGTACAGTGACTTCTGTTTACACAAGGTGTGAGCTGTAGTTTTTCAGTGCTTCACCACTATCACAGGTGTGTGGTGGACTGCTCTGTCCTTTGGTGGCAAAAATGGTTTGCTGCTACCATTTTCCCTGGACCCTTGCATGAAATTTTAAGAAGCTTTCCTTTATATCAGTGTGCTGAAAGGTTCTCTGAATGCTCTTTGAACTAAAATCCTACCCAACTTTGTTTCATTGAGCAGTTCTGTTACTAGGGAGATCATGTTGGAATAGCTGTCTGCATGCATTTTGCATTGCTCTAATATGGCTGGTCTAACACCGAACAGCCATGTCAAGACCCATTCAATCGGGGGGGAAAATTCCCCCCCCAGCATGTGCCTCAGAGATGCTTAAGCAGGACATGCACAAGGCAGATGTATATTCTATAGTTCATGTATTTGCGAAGTGTGTCTTCATAGAATCAT
>NW_010297456.1:0-48004 GCF_000700745.2 Antrostomus carolinensis | reverse complement strand
TTTCTAGCCCATCAGCACCCAGCCTGTCCTGTTGCATGGAGTTATTTCATGCCAGATGGAGAACTTTACATTTGTCTATGTTGAGCTTCATGAGTTTTCTGTCAGCTCACTTCTCCAGCTTGTCAGGCTATTTCTGTATAGTGACCCAGTCCTTCAGCATGTTGATCACCCCATGTCAGTGCGATGCACACTTTCTGAGAATGCCACATGTCCCAGTACAGAAGTCATTAATGAACATGTGAAAGAATATTGCATTGAGCGATTGATCCCTGAGGGATCTAGCCAGTTAAACTTGGTACCACTGCTGACACCCACGTGAGCCCAGTGGTCCAGCCAATTTTCCGTCTACTTTATAGTCTGTTTATTGAGTCTATATCACCAACTTGACTATAAGCATACTGTGTGAAACCCATTCACATAGCATTCATCGCACCTCTTAGAATTCTGCTTTTCCCTTTTAGGTTATTCGCATTGCTATTAATCAGGATTTAACTATTTCTTTAATCTAAGCAAGACTGACATTCTTTAGGAAGTGTACAATAGATCAAGGACACGTTCTTAAGATGAAAATTGGCTATGCTTGGGTCAGACAAATATGTGATGAATACTGTGGCACAATTTTAACCTAGCAATGTGCAGGTAGTTATTACAGGGTAAGACTCACCAAGACCTGAAGAACAGATATGGAACCTCATGACTGGTTTGTCTTTTTTGGACTCTATAAGCGGGGAGGCGGGCAGAATGGATACCTCCTCCTTTCTTGATTTTTAGGACAGTGTCTGATTGCTGTCATGGAAGGATACATGTTTTAACTGATATCTTTTCAAAGTTAATTTGAGGTTTTGGAAGAGAAGTAGGAAAGGGCTGCACAACAGGCTGTCAAAACCTCTCTCACTAGAGATTATTCAGAATTTTCTTTTCCATGGCCTCCTAATGCAGTAACTGGTCTTGCTTGATAAGTTGACTGTAGCAAAAGTGAAATGTTAACTATGCAATACGTTTATTGGTTGAACTAATCTATAGATAAAAGAATACTTTCCCATTGGGGAAATACTGGTGTAGCTACCCATAATTGCAATATTCTCTCAACCCCAACTGATTTAATTTAGCAATCAGAAAGAACAGCAAGGAAGCTTTTTTCCCAGCCTTTGAGCTTTGATTTATCTTCATTTGACTGGCTCAAAGAATGCTGACTATCTAATCCACATGTAGAAGGCTGCTCTATTTTTATGTCTGTGTCTCTTTGTGTCCAAGGCAACTGTTTGAAGCCAAGGAAATCCTAATATATGCAGAATTTACTCCACGTATGCATGAGTCCAGCTACAGCAGGCTATCTCTCAGGGTCTGCCAGTTTATCATTAGAAATTTATAGCAATGCAGATATAATCAATTTGCCTCCATGAGATTAAAGCTGACAACAGCTGTTGGGGGTTTAATAACACTGCTGATGTTTAAACATAGATCTGCTCTTTCCTTTTGCAATTATTTTTCACTTCCTTAAAAATGAGTTGTTTTTTATTTCCTGGGGTTTAGCTTTTATTAATAGATTGGCCATATTAATCACAGAGCTATTCTGACTTTCACAAAGTGTTATTATAGTTGAGCAAAGTGCAAATGTACATCTATGTATTTGGACTAATTAAGCAATTCAGTGCTTCATTCCTAATGTTAACCATGGCTTCATGATCATCCAAAGAGTGTCAGCAAAATGTCCTAAAGTCATGTTTGATACCAGCAAACTAGGGCAAGATACGCTCCACAAACTCCTTTGCAAACTCATTAAAAATATTGTGGTGCCTGCTTTGGCAATCTAGAAGTGATTCATAGGCAAGACAGTGTGGCTATGTACTTCTCAATTTTTTTCCCTTCTTCATAAAAAAAAAAAAAAAAAAAAAAAAGTGCAGCTATGTACATACGTTAGTTAAGGTTCACAGCAATATTCCATGAGCTTATAACCTTATTCCTCATGTTTTAGAGGTGTGTACATTAAGGCTCAGAAAAAGAGTTTCATGACAGCAGGCTGCCTTAAGATCCTTCCCAAACTAAACTGGGGAGGTGGAGGGAAACGACCCTAGCATTCTTTGTCGCACATCATTACATACCTTGCAGGTAGTAGATATGTGACAATGTCCCATTTCTCATTGTCTTCCTCTTACCAGCTGCTCAGAAATGCTAAGTGCATTAAGATTTTCTACACTAAATCCCCCAGCTGCTTTCCAGTTCCAGTTGCACACCTTGATCATGTTGTGACTTCATCCTGGGAGGAAACCTCAGCCTGCATCATTCCTAGTGTGCTTTGGTCTTCAAGGGAAGAAGATGATGTGCATTGACAGGGATCTGGGGAAGACTGCAGCTCGCCCCATTGTGGGGATGGAAGATTGTTTCCAGATCGAGGGGCCTTTGGCTCAGCAATATGCTGATATTATGCTGAGGAGCTGAGAAAAAGTAATCATCAGACTGGACCTTAGCTGTAGCAAACAGCTCATTACTAATTGTTATAAATATTCTTATTTGTAAAGGCTTGATTTAGGTTAAAACAATGTCTCTATGTTGTAAATAATATATTATGGGATAGATGATGAAAGATCTCATGAAAGATTTATTTCCAGAAATCATCATGTGATTTATCTCTTGAATGCAATGGAGGAGTGCAAGCTAATTATATGGTAGGACAAAAATAAAAAAATTAAAAAACCTCTGTTTCCTTTTTGCATTGCTAAACTGCATTGATAGTGGCTTCCAAAGAGGTGATGGAGGTCTATTTATTTCTGTGGAGTCAAACCTGTTCTGGAAATGTTTGGGACCTCTTTGGAGGAAACTGAGTTGTTCTAGTGGAAACGCTAGGAAATTAATTCAGTAAACAATTAGAGGAAGTAAAAGGGCAAGAGAGAAGTTTACTCAACCTGTTCTGAGTTCTTGTTATTCAACTAACAGTTTATTGGAGTTTATTCTTATTTGACTTTCTCTTTTGGATAATTGTTTATTTACATGTGTGGAAAAAGAAAGCATTCTGATTTGGAAATTATTCTTGCATCCATCTGGCATTTAGCTTTTTTCACCATTAAGGATGGTGTACTCAAGAAAGTAGGAAATAAGTCCAATTAATTACATTTCTCTTGCATTGAATTCATGACAAAACCAGCATTGTATGAAATTGTGTTATACTTTCTCTAGTTTCTTGGGGCAGTTTGTCCACAAGTACTGTGGGTTTCGTTTTATCTCATAATTTTGTTAGAAGTAATCAGAAATAATAATCTGACGTAACCTCAAACCTGCATATTTTTTGTTAGAAGCTGTTCATGATTCTTGTTCTTTCTACCCTGCTATAAACTGAGTTTTCAGCTGGATATAGCTATTTTTTTATGGTACTTCAATCTTAGAAAGGTCATGGAAAGAGGGATCTAATTGAGAAGGTCCTTGGGGTTTAACTCACAAATATTAACAGCTTTCAGAAGATCTTAGGATCAAGCTAGGAAAACTAATATATTATTATAATGTCAGCTGTGACATTCAAGCCAATGCCATAGCAGAGTAACATTTTTTTTTTTGTTAATAAGGAATGTTGAATAGAGTATTATTCAAATAAAAATGGTTGAATTTGGCAAACCTGTCACCTATTTCCTTGTCCTGTGCCTGACTATCCTGAGTTAAGTAATCCTTGGTAATTCATGGAGATCTGACTTTCATTACCACGCAATGATGGAAGGAATTTTTAAAAAGACAATAGATTAATTTAGCAGTATGGCATTAAAAAGCGGGTTTTGAGTATAGAAGAGTAGCATGAAAGGTTGACAAAGCCTTCTGTGTCTACAATTCTTGAAACTAGCTGAAAGAGAGAGTTTTAAAATTCACTGGAAATCTACTGGTATTATTTTAAAGGTATGTTCAACTACTTTATGCAGATTTTTCTCAGCTGTATTTCATTTTTGTAGTTTCCATTGCTTGGGTCTGTTCTTGCTTAATATTACTTTGCTTTTCTCAAAGCAACTTATTTTACAGTTGCCTTTTTTTATCTTTATGTGGAAAAATTGGTTTTGCTTCTTGTGTGGCTTTAGAAAAATCTGCAAGTCTAATAAATATTGCTATGAACTATGCAAGAGCAATTTCATTAAATTATCAGGATAGAAACAAATTCAGTAGATAAAAAGCTTCAAGATACTAAAAGCTGATTTTTTTTTTTTTTAAATGGATTTCTAAGACTTGGCTCTCATCTAAACGGATTCTGAAATTTGTGGGTTAGCTTGCAAGTATAGCCGTAAGGCTTTAGCAGCTTAATTAGGTATCCTTCAACACAGTAATATTGGCTCATGTTCATCAGAATTCCAAAAAAATAAGAGGTACTTTATAAAATATGAAACTGTCACAAAATAAATAGCTGACATAAAGTGGCTAAAGCTGTAGTGTTTTTACTTTGACTGATGATTTGCAAACCCAAATATTAATTTCTGAAAGCTTTTCACTGTAATCTTGACTTGAGTACAGAGGAAATGTGAGGATGTTAAGTTTAGTTCGAAATTTATCACACCAAATTGTGATGTGGAGTTGGGAAGAGAGCACTGGGAAGTAACTTGGACAATTTTGATTGTATTTCAGGCTCATTACACAATTTTGATCAATTAATTGCTTTTCTCTTTGCACTTTCTTACCTTTCCTTATAAGTGGGTAGAGACAACAGAGTGCAGTTGTGTCAGACTTGTTTCCTGTATATTTACCCAAATATCCAATCTAGCATATCCTAAAAAGTCTTGGAATCCTAAAGCACTAGTGGCTGGTACTGTCTAGGAAACAGGGCTGTCCCAAGGACAATATAATCTTCATACTAATTGCTTCTTCAGATATTGCTGTCCAGAAGATCCAGAGAAAGTGTTGAAGAAATGCTTTTCTGTAGAAAAGTAGAATATTTATGGAAGTTTTAATACACTGCATGCCAACAGATTAGGATATTGGGTACTTTGGCAGTTAAATAAATTGATCCATTGGCTGCAAAACCTTCTTCACAAATTGATCTGATCAGCAGTATGCATTTTCAATATCTAACTGTAATGAATACGGTCCTAATGAGATGCTGTATATCCTAATCTGAAATAAACAGGGCATTTTGATCCTCAGCATGCTAACAGGAATCTGTATAAGATTATTTGGAATATTATGGTGCTAAGTTACTTTGTTAGGGAAAAAAAAATGGCTTGAACTGGGAAACCAAAATGAGAGAAGTCAGCCGATTAAGTAATTTATTTTGGATGCTTTGTTTGAAGAAGTTTGTCTTAAATTTTTGGATAGGAAAACTATGGGACATCACAGCATCATAGAATGTTGTGAGTTGGAAGGGACCCACAAGGATCATGGAGTCCAACTCTTGCCCTAGCATAGGATAATCCCTAGATTCAGACTGTGTGTCTGAGGGTGTTGTCCAAATGCTTCTTGAATATTGTCAGGCTTGGTGCCACAACTGCCTCCCTGGGGAGCCTGTTCCAGTGCTTCTGGGTGAAGAACCTTTTCCTAATGTCCAGCCCTAATATCCCCTGGCACATCTTCCTGCCATTTCCTCTGGTCCTATTGCTGGTCGCCAGAGAGAAGAGATCATACCTGTACTTTTACCTGATGAAAGGTTTTTGTTTTCAACAAAGCTTCCCCCCACCCCACAAAAAAGGGAACAAAGGCCTAAAATGCAACTGAAATGTTCCTGTGGTTTTTAGGGTAGAATGAAAATAGAGTGACAGTTTTGGGTACCACTCAAATACTTGCAGCTGTCTACAAAAGAAGAGAACATGAGACAGATTTTTGGATTGGGCGTGTAATGTGTGGAAATACATGACCATGATGACAAAGTTGAAGAAGAAACTGAGAATCGAGGAAGAAACGGATATATTGGAAACAAAGGAGGAGAAGATGTCAAAAAAGGAGCTGGGCAAGCAATAAAGGCAAAAGAAAATATGTGGGGAATTTTTTCTTCTGCAACAACAGATAGGACTGTCATAGACCTGGGACAGTTTACTGAGAAAAGTGTTTGATAAAATGGAGACTTGAGTGATATGTGGAACCTTCCCATCCTAAAGCCACCAATAGTCTGCATAATTCAAAGATGCTCATTCTGCTAGTTATTCCAGGACTTCTACAACAAAACCTCCCTACTTTTCAGTGGGAGGCACAGTGACTGGCATCAGTCTCTTCAGAACAGCATCCAACAGCTCCAGATCTTGTGAAGACAGAAGTTTCACAGAAGTGAGAGATAATAATTCTCTAGAACACAAGTGCTGGTTGTTATGTTCTACTCAGGGAGGATAGATCATGTTGTAATAGCTCTGTTGGTTGGCTATGGGGTAACTCCATGATGAATCAGGCCCCTCACTACAGGAAAGACATTGCGGGGCTGGAGTGCATCCAAAGAAGAGCAATGAAGCTGGTGAAATGTCTAGAGAACAAGTCCCGTGAGGAGCAGCTGAGGGAACTGGGGTTGTTTAGTGTGTAGAAAAGGAGGCTGAGGGGAGACCTTCTAGCTCTCTACAACTACCCGAAAGGAGGTTGTAGGGAGATGGGTGTCAGTCTCTTCTCCCAAGTAACAAGTGACAGCATGAGAGGAAATGGCCTCAAATTGCACCAGGGAAAGTTTAGATTGGATATTAGGCAAAATTTCTTGATCAAAAGGGTTGTCAAGCATTGAAACAGGCTGCACAGGGAAGAGTTTGAGTCACCATCCATGAAGGTATTTAAAAGACAAGTAGATGTCATACTTAGGGACATGGTTTAGTGGTGGACTTGGCTGTGTTAGCTTAATGGTTGGACTTGATAATCTTAAAGACCGTTTCCAACTTAAATTATTCTATGATTCTATGAATTTGTTTTGGAGATCGAACAAATTTGGTTTTAATCCTCCTTTACTTTTGCATAATTGGTTTTTGAGGTTTTGATTTAGTTTGTTTTTAAAGGAACTCCCTATCTAGAATATATAGGATATACCATATATTCCCAGGACTGGGTTTTATTGTGAATAGAGATTTTCAGAATAATACTGTGAGAAATTTATCTAGGAATAATAACATTATGTGAAGGTAAAGTTTCCTATAAGTAAAATGGAAAACATTATAACTTTTCAGTAAATTTAAATACATTATTTATTATAAAATAATATAGACAATTGTTTGGAGAAACATCTTGAGTGCCAAATTTTTGTTTAATTTTTTTTTTTTTTAATGTAATGAGCAGACGGTACAATCATATACGATTACTTTCTTGAAACTTAGTTAACAATTTAGATAAATTAGGTAAGGTTTCTGCCTGTATAAGTAATTTCACTATGTGTTCTTTGAAATAATTGTTACTTTTGCTTTTAAAAATTTACTTTCTTTTTTAGAGTCTTATTTTCATTCTGTCTTTAGTTAACCATCTTTTGTACCACCTTCTTATCAGTATAGCATGTCATATCTGTTATGGCTCTGTACCCTTGCTATCTGTGCTGCCTAATGAAGTTATTAGGTTAAAAGAATTTTACTTTACTGAAAATGTCTAGTCATTTTTGGGCTTGTAATTTTCTCTGCTAATGCATGAAGGTCAGCATAAAGTTCAGTTATTCCTGGATGTGATAGAAGTCTTACTTCTTTACTAAATAATTACTGGACAAAAACCTGTAACATTTGGTTTTGTAAGTACTGAAAAAAACGTTAAAAACTAACCAAAACCCTGTTTGATTAAGGGGTTCCATATAAGTTCAACTGAACTTTTACTGTAGACCTATTTTGATTTTCCTTCCATCTGATTTACTTAAAAAAATCAAATAAGACTAAGAGAATTATTTAATGAAGTCAGGTTGATTGCACAGCTCAAGAAACTTAATGGTAAAGAGTCTTGTACTTACTTCAGAGTTCTAAAAAGGACTTTCATCTCAAGCAAAAGGAGGAGTGGGATGGAGGTGAAAGGGGTAATGAAAGAGAGGGCTGCAGAACTAGGTGAAATGGAATTAGGAGTCAGCAAAGAGCCTGTTCAGAATGGAAAGTGGATTAATCACTGAAAAGCGAGGACATTTATTGAAAGAGTCTGAGGATAAAAGAATTCAAAAGGTAAAACACTTTCCAAATAACTTTGGAACTCCTAGTGCTTTAACTGCCAAGTACAACAGAATATGGACAGCTGGAGCTGTTCACAGGCAGTGTTGTATGATCCCAATACTAAATGAATACCTGCTCAATTGAATGAGAATGTTGTGCAAAGGAAAATAGCTGAGAGTAATGAAGGAATAAAGATAATAAGGGTGAAGTACAAACATGCCTTTGGATCAAGGGACTAGCCACTCTCTGTATGGTGCATAAAATTGCAAATTTACCACCAGCAGGTAGGGCTAGTGATACTGTACAAGGTGGGATGACGCTTCAGTTGAAACTCTTTAAGAAAGATGAATTCAAGTTGGACGAGGTGCGGAGAAGAGCTCCTAAAATCATCAAGAAGGTGGAGATTTTACTTTCTAGGAAATAAACCAAAATACAAAAGCTGTTGTTAGACAAGCCATTTTGGCTTCAGTTCAACTGATTTCAGATCTGTATGTATGATGATATTTGTTATCTAATCCATTTCTGTCAGAAACCCTCTAGCAGCAGAATGCTTTAATATAATGTAGACAGAACTGAGAGAGGAAATAAGCTGATATATGGTTATGCCAACTCATTTGAAGAGGCACGGAAAATGATCTGGAGATTTATATTCTGATAGTTTAACCTAGTGCAACTTCACCAGAATAGTACAGCTGAACAATGTAAGCAAGTTTTGACTTGTTCAGTAAAATGATGTTTGATTGCTGATTATGTATGATCATGAGGCTAAACACCAGAGATGAAGAAGTTCAAAGGACAAAGTTAATACAAATATGCAGTGGTAGGTATGCAGTGATTCATTGTGGGCTGAAAATAATATTTCTAAGCATCAGAACAGTGAAACCAGAATGGTCTTCTCTAAGGAGAGGCAAGTGGATTTCAAGAGGGATCTCGTTAAGGAATTATATGTTGTTGTCACGAGCCACAACATAGGACTAAATTTAATTACCCAATTCCATCATTCCAGATGACAAAACTAATCACAGAATCGCCAAATTACTCACAGTAAAGTATTCAATCAATTTTCTCTTCCCCTGTGCTTGCTTGTACAGATCCATTATTTATTTGTAGATTTACAATGTAATAATGTTCAGTATGATGTAAAAAGGGTCTTTTAACTTCGGGTTGTTTCCAGTTGTAAAACACAGCATTTGTATTTAATCCCTCAGCCTATGAGGTTTATTAAAGTAGGTCTACAGTCATCTGCTCATAGAAGTATCTCAAACAGAATATTTAATCTGCTTCCAGGAAAAGTTGCATTTTATTAGAGATTTAACAGATTCTTAAGAATGTTCATATGCCTTCAGTGAGGTTTTAGATAACATGATTTTCTTTAGTACTTCTTTTGGGACTTTACAGTATAGACAAGTCTAAATCACAATAACAGATATTGAATTAAGTTCTCAGTTTAATGTTGATTTATAAGGAATTTTAATGTAAGAAATTTAAATGTAGTATAAAAATGCCAGCTTCTTTCCCTCACATCTAAGGCCAGTAGTGGTCTTTTGACACAAATAAATAAGACTTAAAAAAAGTGGGCATGACATTTTACCGTTATGTGAGCAACTGGGTTTAGCTGACAATTTCTGTATTAGCAGAACTTTGAATTTTCTGGTTTTGTTTTAGATTGAAATTGTGGAGAGTATACACCTAAATGTTACATCTTTCAAAGGTGTTTTTTGTTGTTGGTTTTTTTTGGGGTTGTTTGTTGTTTGTTTTTTTTTTTTTTTTTTGTGTGTGTGTGTGTATCTAGATACCAGTAAGCCAGAGCTGCCTGAGATTTTGCTGCAAACAGGAGTGGGGGTGTCACACTGCATATTTCTTGTGACCTGTATCTTGGTAACAAGATAGAAAGTTTAACTGAAATCTGGTTTTGCACATTTTGTCTGAACTAACTGAAATAGCCGAAGTACTGGAGAGGCCAACATAGCAGAGTAGTGAATATACAGAAGTGTATACAGAAGTACTGCTACATCTATGCAAATCAGTGTTGCTCCAACATGCAATTCTAGATCAAAATATTCACCTGGTTCTTCATGCAGTTGTTGCAAAGAGAGTCTTGGACAGTGTTTTTTAGAAAGACAAACTGATTTTTTGGAATCTTAATAGAGAGATGCTCTGATGGGAGCCACCTATTGAACAGAACAGCTAGTCACTGTCTGGCTGGTGATGGGAGGCTCCATTGCAGGGTCCTTGCAGCAACATCTTCATCTGGATCGGATGAGACTCCTAGAGCCACTGCTCTGCTTAGTTCTAATGATGCAGCTGGCTGTGGCCCTTGATGACCACACAGCAAATGCATAATTCTTTGCTATTGATTATCTTAACTACATACAAAAGACAGTTTCTAATGATTATTTGCAAATGTCTTATCTGTGTACAAAGCAAACTATCTTGCAGTAGGAAGTCCTTAGAGGAGTCTTTGATTCTCACCCATGATGTTAATCAACATCTTTAAGTATCCAAGTTGCTCAGACTAGGCACAGCAGGAGCTGCCTCAGGAGCTGTCTGAGTGGGACTTTCCTGCCTAGAACTGCAAAAAGGTCCCACTCACAGAGGTCCTGTAACAATTTGTCAGATCATCTGCATGAGTGAGTTAACTGGACTGGCATAAGGTAAACACACAAACTTGAAACAAGGTGATTGCCTGAAACTGCAGCGGTGACGGGGCTGTGCCCAGGCTAGGTTGCATTGTCAGGCTGCAGGTCAGGGTCAGGATCAATGAGATCTGTGGCCAGGCAGAGGCAGCATTGCATTACAGCTGGAGACTGGCACTCCTGCAAGGTTGCTGAGGCAGGGACAGACGGCCCTGGCATGGGCTGAGATCAGGCCCCTGGGCCCATGGGCAGAGGGCGTGGGTGGGAGTCCTAGGCAAGGCTGGTCAGGGCAAGTAAGGTCTATTAGTGCACTTGTTCCTCTGACATAGAGGTACCACAGACCCCTTCGACTAGACATCTATCATAGGGCTGCCTGGGTTTGAGGAGCACTGGAGCAACACTGAGAACTGAGGCATAGTAATCCATACAGGAGCCTTGTGCTTCAGTTAATTATGACATTTCTAGTACCTGTGACTTATGGTCTTGTTTTATAGGGTGCTGCCTTTGTCATGGATCTATTCTTAGCCTTCTTGCAATGGAAGCAATAATATAATATATAGAGGTTTCATTCAGGACCTCAAACTGACAATGACGGCTTTTTTAATTTGTTATATGCTACTCAGTTGTACTCAATCCCTTATCATTTTTTAGTGGAACTGCTAATTGTTGCTCTGATTATGCAACTGTCTCATGCTGCATTGTGAATGTCATAATGTCCTATTAGAGCTCTGGTTAGCCAGCAGATCTCTCTTGCCACCAGCTGTAGGAAAACACTTTCAGAAAAGTATACTCCCAGTGGAAGTTATTCAGATTTTAATGAGCAGGATGTTTTATGATCTTTGCTAATAAAAATGAAACTGGAAGAGAGCACTCTTTTGCCAGAATGTGTTTTTCTCTGTATTGCCAAAAATTGCAGGCTATGCATAAACTGTTGTAATTCCAAGCATATTCTGTCAGAATATGAATATGTATTATTCAGTTAAGTGTTACAGTATGACCATATAAATGGTAATAATACTGTGTGCTGAGACGGGAAATCCCATCGTGTATAATAATACCATCCACAGAATAGAATACTAATGTGTCTTCTTAAACATTCAGTGAAAAGTAGTTAGTGACCTCCCTGCTTGGCAGCTCTCTTCAGGCAGAAGGCCTAAACTATTTCAGATTCTCTGCTTCTCCTCCCCAGCCCCTGAATTCCCGGAGGAACAGAATATATTAAGAGCTAACTGCCTACAGCTTGTGGGCTTATAAAATATCACTTCATTTTTTTTTTTTTCCTTCATGACAAAAGCTATTTGAAAGCATTCTTTCACTTATAAATAGAAATAGCCTGAACATTTAATACTTCTTTTAAAATGTATTACTGAATTGACAACCTAAAACAAATGCTAAATGTAAAATTTAGTCTGGCTGTTGAAAACTATATCCAACTAAGAAATTAGAAAAATGTCTGAGATAGGAATAGATTTCCTTTCTGCCTTCCCTTTCACTACCCTGAGGAAAACATATTTAAAACTATTCTAATGTATGTGCTAGAGTCATACTCCTAGATTTTTTCTAAACAGAGTTTACTTGATCTTTCTGTTGGAGCTGAGCCATGAGTCTGTCTTGCTACTTGCCACAGTGTCTTGGAAAACAGAAGACTGGGATATATGAGAATAGAGGTCTCGGATAGGCTCTGCAGTTCTCCTAGTAAGCTGCTTTACTATCCTCTTAAATCTTTCTTTAGTCTCATTCTATAAAACAGTATATTATCTATCCTAGAAAGAAGTTTGAGCACTTGCCATCAGTATTATTCAGTAATATCTATTTATCATTCTTATTTGGATGGATGATGAAATGTTATTATCTGGAAGAGTTTTTATGACATTTTGCCTGTGCCAAGATTTTCATCAGACAATTCCTTACAGCATCTTGTACATTATATGTTTAAGCTAGGAATGTTATATTTTTTAGTCCCTTGTGTTGTTGTGTAGTAGGTACCATGTGTTATCCAGTAAGTAAAAAGGTGTCTGACACAGTGGATGTAGGATGGGTACAGTTATGGTGAAGCTATTCAAATCAAGTCAGGTTTAAGGTGGAGATCATCCTAACTTGCCAATAGCGGAGGAACAAGAGCAACAGTATTTGTAGGTAATGAGGTATATATATTTTCACAGAGGAACTATATCCATAAGTACTCTAATGTTAGCCTAATGCTTCTTTCTTCCATTTTTTCCCTCCATTGTGCTCCATGGTGATAAAGAGAACAAAATTAAATCTAAAATATATATAAAAAATAACATTTGTCCATAATCCATTAATCAATGTCTGTAGTACAACAATACACAAAGACTGAGTATTTGATATGAATCACAGAATCACAGGGGTTGGAAGGGACCTCAGGAGATCATCTAGTCCAACTCCCCTGCTAAAGCGGATTCCCTACAACAGGTTGCACAGGAAAGCATCCAGGCGGGTCTTGAACATCTACAAAGATGGAGACTCCACAACCACTCTGGGCAGCCTGTTCCAGTGCTCTGTCACCCTCACAGCAAAGAAGTTTTTCCTTAGGTTTGTAGGGAACTTCCGGTGTCCCGGTGTTTGCCCATTGCCCCTTGTTCTGTCACTGGATACTCCTGAAAAGAGCCCAGCCCCATCCATTTGGTCCCCGCACTTCAGGTATTTGTAGACATTGATAAGATCCTCTCTCAGTCTTCTCTTCTCCAGGCTGAAGAGTCCCAGCTCTCTCAGCCTTTCCTCATACAGGAGACGCTCCAGGCCCCTCATCATCTTTGTGGCCCTCCGCTGGACACTTTCCAGAATATCCCTGTCCCTCTTGAACTGGGGAGCCCAGAACTGGACACAGTACTCCAGATGTGGCCTTGCCAGGGCAGAATAGAGGGGGAGGAGAACCTTCCTTGACCTGCTGGCCACACTCTTTTTAATGCACCCCAGGATACTGTTGGCCTTCCTGGCCATGAGGGCACACTGCTGGCTCATGGCCAGTTTGCTGTCCACCAGGACACCCAGGTCCTTTTCCACAGAGCTCCTCTTCAACAGGTCAGCCCCTCACCTGTACTAGTGCATGTGGTTATCCCTCTTCAGGTGTAGGAGTCTGCACTTGCTCTTGTTGAAACTCATCAGGTTCCTTTCTGCCCAACTCTCCAGTGTGTCCAGGTCTTGTTGAAAGGCAGCACAGCCTTCTGGTGTGTCAGCCACTCCTCCGACTTTGTATCATGAGCAAACTTGTTAGAGCTTGCTTTGGTTTGGATGAATTTTTCAATGTATCCTTTTCTTAGTGATAAACGAATTTTATTTCAATAATCTATATAGTTTGCCATGGTACAGTAATCTATACTGTGTTTTCTGTTTCCGTGTGAACGTTGAACCATTTTATGTCATAGTGTGACACAGGAGGATCTGTTTAGTGAGCAGCAGGACACAAGGCCTTCATCCTGAGGACACCAATGGTGTGAATTAAAAGAGGCATTAAACAGATGCATTTCCTTATTACGATGCCTGAGCATTGGAGTGAGCGCTGAAGGACTCTAAGTATTAAAAGAACCATCATGGTGTTACGGTTTACCTCCAACAGTGGAGCTAATCTAAAGCTAAAATTTCTTTCTGGTTTTGCAGTAGGTGTTCAGCTGCAGAAATCCCCAGTATTTAGTTTTTGGGCATTTGGTGGGGATTTTTTTGTTTTGTTTTGTTTTTTCTGTTGCAGATATATACCATGTTGTTTCAAGGTTATATGAAAAGAAACTTCTATTCCCACTCACAATTTGCTTCCAAGAAACCAGACCTAAGGAAATACAGCAAGTTGGAGAATCTAATGTTAGACTAAGCTGATGTGCAGTCAAACATTTGTCAGAATCACATCTAACTTAATATGCTTCAGCATGGTGTCTCTGGGAATTTCATTTCTTTCAGATGATTTATTACATCTTTACTGTAGTGTTCACTGTTGACTGAAATTTGTAATCAAAACTGAACTAGTACTTTGCCCCGCATTAATTTTTCCTAAGAGCTCTTCTGAGTTGGCAAGAGTGAGATAGAGCTGGAGAGAGGGTGCTTTATTGTTTCTGCTCTTGCTTTGATCCTGTGCAGCAGAACACACTGCTTTCCAGATGGAAGTGTTGTAGTCAGGAACTTGATTCTTTTGTTTAGAAATCTTCTCCAGGTCATGTAAAAATAATTCCAATTGATCACAACTCTTTTTGTGATCAAATCACAAAGTGATACCAATCACTTTTTGTTATTATCATGATCATGTTTGAGTATAGTTCTAAAGAACAGGGAGTTCAGACAGGTGGTTGTAGACTTGAATCCTTTTATGGCAATCTTCATGTAAACCATTTATTAACACCTGGGGAGAAAAAATGTACAATGTATTCCACAGCAGTCTGTGGGTGTTAATGTGTGACATATTTAATAGCATCAGTTAGGACTCATCTGCTTACATTATTGAACAATTGAAGGTAGAGGCATATCCACCACTTGCTTTAAATTGGAATTCTGTTCCTAATGGAAGTCTTTTAACAAAGGGAGCTCCTGTTCACATGAGACGAGTAGAGACTAGGAAAGGAGAAGAGCGAAGGAGCAGTGGAGTGTTTCTTCTCTGCATAAGGCTGAAGCTGAGAATAATGGTATTTCCCAGAAATAGAAGTGAGAAGACTGTTCTAGATGCAAAAGTCACAAAATTATGAAGGAACTGCTGATCATGGGATTAGGACAGGAGAGGGGAGCATGTCATGTAATAGATAAATCCAATTTAGCAGGCTGACTAGGTAAGGAGGAAGGAAATTGACTGAACAAGAAATGGCCTAATTTATAGAAATAACAACTAGTTGCCTCTCTGTAGGGGAAAAAAATATGAACAACAGACATTTTGAAGGACACCTGAAGACCCTGTGCTCAAGAATTATTTGGAAAATTATGTGTGTTGTTTTCAGTTTGCCTAGAATTCCCTTTTAGCTACGGCAATAAAACTGGGGAGAAAATTGTATGCAAAACTGTTAGATTTTGCCTTATTTAACTTCTGACAGCTACCTCTGAATTAGTAGCGGTATCAAACAGTAGAGAAAGAAGTATTTCTGGGATTTGGCATCATTTGATAAACCATAGTCATCTAGTATAGGGTAAGACCAGCTGCATCCTGCAAGTGTGTATTTTTCTCTGCTGCTTTTCAAGGGAGACAGTATTTAGTTCTGTTATTCTACCTCCTTTTAGCAATTGTATGTCCTGGAAGAGTGAATTGTAAACTTATAGTTAGGATGGAGGGGAAAAACTATAATTAAACTACTGACCAGTATGGAGAGAGACAGAGAACTGAGGAAGGTGGGGAGCTAGCTGTTGTTCTGGTGGCCTAAAGACCTCATGGTTGCACAGGCTTATTTCCATTAAGGGACAACAGAAGATGTTTGTTCCCTGAAAATACATCAAAGAAGCCCATCAAAGAGAGAGTGCTCCAATTTAGCTGGGTCTAACCAAAGGAACAGTAAGACTAGATTAATTTCTATTCTCAGGCTCACATTTGAAGGCTGCTTGTGTGTGTGTGTGTATATTAGTGCATGTGTCTTTAGTAGAGGAGAAATCTACCAGGCATATGACTGTTCAAAACAGATTATTTTATACTCTCCTCTGAAGACCTATTGCTCTCCACAGCTGAGTATTGACTGTACCTAGAAGGAGTGGCAGAAATACTTTGATTGTCCAAACCAAGGGTTTCTTCAGATAATTTTGTGTCTCCTATCCAGTGCAATTACCTTGATCCCTTCCTTCACAAGCCAAGACCAAGGGGCTGAGAATTGTTTTGCACTTGAGTCTTGCCTCAATATGGAGTGAGAAGAAAAGCACCTGTATGTGCATCTGAATGTGGGAGTTCAGCAGTGCTTGGCCCACCAGTGACCATTTAGTCAAAGCAACTTATACCCATTCCTGAGTGGGTCAGGAATGCTGTAATAGGCATTAAATGCTCTTACATGACTTAATAGAGGTTAAGATAAAGTTCTTTCAAGGTATCAATTTTAAACACCTGTTCTAAGTATTTGCAAGGAACAGTTTATGCTCACCTATCTCTTTTTTTCATTGACTAAGAGGCATATAGGTGCTAAAATTCTCAGGAAGCTTAAAGAAATTCATCCTTGGCTACTGTTGTTGCTGCAGAATGCTGTCAAAGTAAGGGAAGATTATTTTTGTAAGTAGAACTTGCAGCTACAAGCAATCACTTAATATTCTCAATAATCTCTTTGAAAAGAGCTTCTTTCATTCTGAAAAGATGACCTAAATGTTTTAAGGCATAAAATATGGAAAGCTTTGGATGCTTTTCAAGGTTAAAGGATACTTCAGATGAGCATAATACTCAATATGTTGCCAACTCTGAATCTTGGCTAGTAAGCATTTTAACTCATGCAGACTTGTTTGTGTAAACCAGAAGCAATGAGGCTGTGGTTTGAGATGAACAATAATACTTTTGTGTTTGAATTAATGTTTAATTATAAGATAACAGATTGGAATTTGCTCAACCTTAAACATTTAGGAGTACTATAAGAGACCATGAATGGAAACATCAGTAAATAATTAAGTTATCTAATTGAAATCAAGAGCACACTCTATGGCCATATAGGTAATTGGAAAACTATAAATCTAAAAGGGCTAAATGGAAAACATGATGAGAAATTCAAACTGAATTCCTGAAACCCCAAGGGAGACCATGTAAAATCAGAGTAGTGTTTCTTTCTTAAAATAGGTTGTTCTATTAATAGAATCTTAGAGTGATGCTTCCACACTGAAATGCTTTGGCTTGACATCAGATGTCATTTGCTCTCTGACATTTGGAAATATCTCTCAACATGATGGTAATGTTTAGACTTAGGATACATTAGAAATTCTTTTCACTAGGATGCTTCTGATGTATTTTTGCACTTGTTACCTTGGAATCCAGAGAAGAGTGCATTGTGAATGATAAGCAAAGTTTCATACTAGTATCTGCATTGTTTTCTTTCTACCAAGGATATAAAAAATTATCATGAAACAGCAGACTCCTACAGAACACAATTAATTACTTTTTAAAATTACCTACTACTGTTATATTCAGATGAGTATAAGTATATGTCTGAAAGCATAAACACAGCTGTGTCTGAGTCTTTCTAAAAAGATTACCTAAGAATTTTGTAGTGCAAATAATGGATGGTTTCCTCCACAAACAGAAGTGTGCTTTTCACTTTTTTCCTTTTTCACCGACCTCTCCTAAAAGGCTCTTGAAGATATTAGGTTCAACTCTGAAAGCCCTGTTTCTGTTACAGTGCTGCCAACTACAGAAGCATTTTACTAATAACTCTGAACTCCTGAGCTTTGTGTGACAGACGCTGCTCCTACACTGTTTCCCTTTGCTATCTGTAATGAAGGTATTTGTACATCTGTAATATTTTTCTTTTACAACAAAGAGAAATACTCACTTTTTTCAGGGATATTGCAGACCAGTGTTCCAGCCGTGTGTTTTTTCACCTTGGTAACTTTTGATGTGTCCAACCAAACCTTTTGCATAATGTGTATACATACCTGTCCATCGAAGGCATTGATTGGTGAAGACAGTCTTCAGGACGTTATGCCATGACTGTTGTCTTGCAGGTCAAATATTTAGATAACATAACTTTTTCACCACTGGAAGCTTGATTAAGTAGAATCTATTGTGGGATTTTTTGGGTTTGGGTTTTTTTGTGGCGTTTTGTTGGGTTTGGTTTTTTTTTTTTGGCTTAACAATCAACAGAGTGATGAGACACACAGAACACTCCAAGTGCACTGTTGGGACTGAAGATTAATTGAAGAATACAAATGGTGTGGCTTATTTCAATTTACTTTCAGGTTATTATGACACTCATTGTCTGAGGCTACTAAGCGAGAGATAATCTTCTGCTTCTCCTTCTCTCTTGTGCATGTGATAACACCATGAAGGGAGAATTTGGGCTCTGGCAATACTCGCTATATATTTTGATTGCAATATAATGCAATAAAATGCCTGTAAAATGCCCATTAACAGATGTTAATTGCTCTTAGTGTAATGAAAGCTAGCATGCCAGAGAAAACTTGTCTTGTTGAAGTTTAATACAAATTTAGAGCTGTTTTAGGGAACATACTGAAAAATCTAGGCTATACCGTCTTTTGGTTCTGCAAAGAAAATACTGTAGATCAAAGTTTGTGTGAGGGCACAGTTTCTTTGCCATAATACCCACCATCTCTTAGGTAGTCACTTTTTTGTGCATAAGGCTAGAAATAATCTCTCCACTTTCTCAATTTTTTTTCTTCTATGAACATGTAGCATCAGAGAATTAGGATGATTAGAGGAAATCTTGCCAAATGAGGCCCTTGCAGAAACTACTATGGTGCTGAGGATATTGGGAAACACTCAGACACCTGTTTATTTTGAGAGTAGTATTGTTCAATGTTTGCTAGGAGCATTCCTCCTTTGGCGATAGGTGCATCTGTATGTCTACTAGGCGATCCAGGTCACTCCGATGTTATATGAGAGAAAAGTTTTACTGCTAACATAAAGAAAAAAAAGGCATTAAATGCATCTTCTAGATCTTTTGCTACAGAATTAGTACTAAGTAATTATTAAAAGAGAACATAATCCAGTATCATATTTCATACTGCCTTGTTTTTGCCTTTTCCAGGAATCTTCACAGTGTCAAAAATCTCTAACAGAGAGAATTAGGGTTAAATCAAAACTGTTTTCCATTAGCACCAGTGGGCTTTGAATGTGACTGTATTTAATGCTGTGTGTGTATCTACAATGTACTTATTTATGTAGTGTGTAAAGGCAGTGTTCTGTGCCGTTCTCTAAGCACTAAAATAAGAAATACCAATTACAGTACATATTAGTTAAACACAGTTTAAGTTTGATTGAGCTGTTAATTTCCATGTTAACAGGAGTCTGTTTTTCTGGTACATTCTTTGATTACCAAGATTTGTAGCCTTGCAAGACACTGACTGTTACTAAATTGCTTCTTATTTTTCTTTTGAGAGTGTCAAAATCTTGTTAAACCTGGGACTGTTATACCTTGACTGCCTGAACTTTCTCTACTTTCTGGCCGAAGTGCCACCTGTGAAAAAGACTGTCTAAAAATATAGCCTGCAGACTTTTGTATTGATTGCAAGGGTAAAACTGGATTATCTCATTCTTGTTTTGTCAGCTCAGTTTTTCACTTTTGTCTTTCATCTTCAGTCTTTTAATTCTTTTTTGTCTGGTTTGGATTTCCTAAATTTTAAATAATCTCATTAGGAGTCAGGTCATAGACTAATAAGGCATTCTCTCATGCTTATTTCTATCTATTAAGCTTTCATTTGGAGTTAAATTATGAAATATAGATCCCCTGGAAAACACTCATACATGCAGCCCGTTGTCAATCACTTATCATCCCATGTAACTCTCCCCAAAGACCCCTGGTGGTAATCACAATACCTTGGAGAAATTGACAGTAAGAAAGTGATTGACACAAATCTCATTTTGGAAAGCTCCTTATGCTGAATAATAACACTTGTTAGCTATTTATGTCTTCTGTGTCCGGGAAAGTCAAAGTGATTCTGAGAGATTCATTTCCTGAGAATACTGGAGGAAGATGTATTCCTTTTTTTTTTTTCTTTTTTTTTTTTTTTTTAAATAAAGTTTTTCCTTTCCTGTTACTATTAGAGGTAAATGCATGTAAACGATCTCCAATGAAAATGGAAGTCTGTGCCATAGGCTAGTAGTCTGCCAGCAGATTAATTACTCATATTTGATACTGGGGTTGAGTACTGATAATTATTGGAATGTAATGTCCAAAACATGCTCTTGCAAAAATGACCAATAACCATAATTTGGCTCTGAAGTGCCTGGCTTATGGCTCTGATATCAAAAAACCTGAAAACTTCATTGATTAAAGCCAGTGGTGCTTTAAAAGACTGAGACAAATAAATAGTTCTTTTTTCTTTCTGTTAAAAAAAAAAAAGTCCAAGCACACAAGATTTTAATTAAATATTGATGTACTATTTAAATTGTTTTCTTGCTTGAATTTGAAATCAAGATATTGTAAAAGATTGCACCTCCAAAATAAAATTCTGTATTTTAGAACATGAAAGTATGTCAGAAATGTAAACGTGTAATATAATACATAGAGCTGCCTTCTAAGTATTTTTTCTCAGACACTGTTGTTTTCCTTTCGCTCTTAACATTAATTGAAAATCCATTTATTAGATTAGGATTGAACTGATATTTATTTTTAATTCCTAAGGGAATATCAACTTCTTTTTCAGATATTGTTCTTTCACATTGCATTAGTTGGGTACAACTCTTGATTTGGGCTACAAGATGCATATGACAGTGAGAAAAGGAGTCTGATCTATACTCTTTGAAGCCTGGAAGGACTCAAGGCCCTCGCTTTTCTGACTCTAGCCCCACAGGGCTTAACAGTAATTTACTGATGGAATATTAGCAGTGTGTCAATATCTTCCCAGGGGCAAAAGAGGGAAAGGATGAGGAATAATAATGCACACAAGTAAAACTACTGTAGGATTATATTTCTTGCTGGTGCATGAAGGACACTGTTTATCGATCAGTTTCAGACTTTAAACTGTCTGAGACCACTTAAAATCTCAGCCAATGGGCTACAGCTAGATAAAACAATGCTGTTTGGGACAATTCCCATGAAGAATTTACAATTTTAGCAAACACTTGCTATATTCTTCCTTTTTTCTTTGTTTTTTCCTAATGGAAAAAAGTTTTGAGAGGAATGTGATATAAAAAATACTGGCACTAGAAAAGATTATTTAAGCATTTTACAGAATGGAAAACATCAACATTTATGAGGGTTTTTTATATTGTTACCTTCACTGAATGAAACTCAGTTTTAATACTTGATAGGGTGGTACTACAGTTTCAGATTAACACTTCAAATACAGATTCTTAGTGACTGTGTATTTTTTTTCTACTGAGCAGGTTATTGCTTTACTTGCTTTAACCACAAGTTTCAGAATAGCTTTTTTTTTTTTTAGTATTCTGTTTAAATAATGAGGAATAACAAGTAGGAACCGTTCCCAGCCAAGCATCTGGCCAACTATTTAGCATGATTTATAGACCAACTTTATTAATATTTTTGCGTAATGAGTAGTATAGTGGGGTTTTTTTTCCATGTCATACTTAAACAATCCTTCTAGCAATCCATGACTCATTACTTTCTAGGACAGTGATGATACATACTGGATCTAGAACAAGAGAATCTCTCTGATCAGCACGCAAAATAAACCTCTCAAAATAGAGCAATGAATATTAAAATGGAGAAAAGATAAATTGAGGACAATAAAATATTGTAAAAAAAAAATGGACCTTTATTCAGGGAAATTTAGAAATTTAGGGAAGCTTGAATGTGGAATGTCACAGAGAAGCCACTGGAGAATGAGTAATTTATCCATAGTTAATGGTTTGTCTGCTATAAACAACATTTTATAGAGGGTTAATCCTTGTCTTTTCATGGTCTGGCAGGTATTTCTGGATGGTTTACAGCTACATGGGAGTACAGACTTGGGAGAAGAAAATTTCCCAGCTAAGAGCATATTTTCTTTGTAGAAGCTGGGCTTTCTGGTTAAAAGAGATCATCCAACCCTGCGATGACTTGGGAGAGGAGGTTCTGCTCAATTTATTCAGTGCAGTTAAGGAAGTGAAACTTGAATTTTTTTTAATGTTCTGTTATTCAGCCACCAGCCAACACAGAATTTGTCACATACCATTTAGCCTGTCCGAAAGAAGATAGAGAACTTTTCAGAGAAGCTAATTCTTAACGACTTCATTCTCTAAAGACAATGAAGATATCTCAACTTGGACACCATCTGTTCAGCTGAGGTGGTTTCTAAGCCAAGCTGTGACTACGTGCTGTAAAGAACTGGTCATTGTGAGTTATGACTCCTACTCATCCTGTGTGGATGGGTTTCCTTTTGAAAGACACCAGGATTAAGGCAAAAGACTATTATTTGCTTGAGTTGTGCCCTACTGTGGATAGGGTATATGCCCAGATCCAGAAGTTTGGAAGCATTCCCAGTCTCCCATATTTACATCTTGCTTCAATTTATTTTTCAACAACCAGTAGTTTCCCTCCACCAAGACCCAAGCCAAGGAAGAACAGAGAGATCTAGAGGTTGCACAACTCATTTTGGGGAGTGTTGACTGTGGTAACAATCACTGTTAAAGGAAATTGAGTGTCAGTTTGGCTGAAGCAGAGGATAAGGAAGAGATGAGAGAGACTCCTTGCTCCAGAAATGAAGCCATTAGCAGGAAAGAGACCAAAAAAAGGAACCGTGAGCAATGGAAACATGTCAACTTCCAAAAGAATGTGAGAGAAACTGAGACAAGAAATGACACACATATTCTGTTCCTTTGCCTGAATCAAAACCATTCTTGTGCTGCTTGTAGTACAGAGTGCTACAGTACACTTCTGGCAAAGATTTTTAACTGGATACACCAAACATGGTAAAGGCTGTGTTTCATTGTTTTTGCCCCTCAGAGTTAAAGAGGGAAATGTACTGGCACCTCAAAATTTTCACATTAATTTTGCAGGATTTCCCTTTCATCTTACAGAAAATATAGTGCAATTTATAAAAATACCTTTCACTTTCTCCCCATACTCCTTTTTCAGTCTTTATCCTAAACTTCTTGACAGATACGGAAGCCTACCTTGGCAAGACAGTCACAGAACACTCTAGTGCTTTGGTGAAAAATCTCATCTTCAAATGTCAGTGGTGCCCCAGTATGCTCATCAACACAAGTCTCCACATGAAATATGGTAGAGTTTTCTGCAGGAAATGGGCTTTTTTAAGGCTAGTTGCCAGATATTTGCCATAACCAGTGCAAACTGAGTGTAGGCTAAGTGTATCAGCTCTAAGTTTTATTGTGTGAAGGAGGTGCTTAAGTGGTATTTTCTGTTCTATTTTTGCTAGAGTATACTGTAAGATTTGTTGTGCTTTAAGTACGGGGAAAATAGCATGTAACAGACTTTTATTAAAACACAACAGTAAAATATGAGAAAATGAGATTAGGAATTGGTCAGTACAATCCTATATTTTTAGTGGGAAATGTAATCAGTGTATTAGATTTTTTCAGTGATGTGTCCCAGAGGACTGGCAACTTTGTATGACATTAAACTAGAGACGAAGAGCCTTCCTTGCACAGTGATACTGCCAACTACTCCATGTCACTGAGGGAAGCTTACTGAGTTTGAAAACATCCGCTTATTTAAATACTTGTGCACCTTTTTACAGTAGTGACATTTCTAAAGGTGATCAATAGCAATATGTTGAGAAACTTTTTTGTAGGTTTTTTTTCTTTGTGTAAATCTTAGGCTCTGTCTCTTCCTGTGTGAAAGTACATGCTCTTCTTTCTGTAGATAACAGAAATTGAGATGATAGGATATAGTAGCTAAACTAATCCAAATAATTTCTTAAATAACATTTTCAGTTAAAAAAGCTTTTTCGTAAAATTAGAATTATTAATTACTTTTGGCTTTCCAGCTGATAGCAATCTGCAATACAAAATCCAAGGTAATTGCTAGTATTTGTAGCAATGAAGTCCTTCTGTGTTTGGAATTGATCTTTAAATTTTTCTAACCTTTAAAAAAAGAATTAAAAATGGATTCTAAAAACATCCATTAAGCTCTACAAATGTTTTTTCTAACCTCTAACATAAATAAAGAGCTCATTTTTTTCCACAGAGAAAAAATGTTGACCGCTTTGTTGATTCGGTAAACCAAACCAAACCAAATCCCTTCTACCCCAGCCCATTTCTGACTAGGTAATACTCTTAGCAAGGATTTTGTCCTACCATTTCATTTTCAGTGCCTCCTTCTTTTTCTGATCAATCTGTCTATCTAAAAGGAGAATTCTTTGGATTCCCTTTTTTTTTTTTTTTTTTTTTTTTGCCACAGATTCACATAAAATAAAAAGTAACAATGTGTTTTGAATGGAGGGAGGAGAGTGCTTCTTTTTCACTCCAAGTATGAGAAGATCTACTAGTGTCACAGAAACACGTTTAATGTCGGTCAACTTTCCAGCAATTTATACCAACTACCATTCTTCACTGCTGTAGTTTTAAGCCCAGTTTCGTTCATCAAGAAAATAAGATGAGTATCTGTGATAAATGTCAGGAGCAAAAACAATCGCATTGCCAGATAAAAAACTATAATAAGCAGAAGAAATTAGATTTGAAATAGAGTTGAGTTTGAAGCTCAAAATGCAAATCTAGGATTGAAAACTACAGAAGCTTTGAAAGCTGTTCAGCCTGTTTATTGACAGAACTAAGAAAGTGCTACTTTAGTTTGGAAATAGCACATTTAATTGTATATTGATCAATGCTG
The DNA here is from genome assembly GCF_000700745.2 of Antrostomus carolinensis. Classification (NCBI taxonomy): domain Eukaryota; kingdom Metazoa; phylum Chordata; class Aves; order Caprimulgiformes; family Caprimulgidae; genus Antrostomus; species Antrostomus carolinensis. Next base: position 22,966 of record NW_010297456.1, on the reverse strand, counting down.
ACTTTTCACACTTGCTAGTTAAAAGATTTCCTCCAAGCTTCAGCTTCTTGTTGGGTGCTGGATGTAATTGTAGCTTTGGAACATTTACATTTAATATTAGTAGGTGATATGTCCAGCAGCATCAGTGACAGCTAAAACTGAAAGAAAACTATTTAAAAAATAAATATGGTTTTAGGAACTTTGGTAGTTGAAGCTCTTGAAATAGACTGACTTGAAAATTCTTGAGCTCCAGAGACTGTGCTTTGTTTATTTGTTTTTCATCTTCCCCTGAATGGATTTTTGCAAGAAAAAAATGTTCCAGAACTACAGCTTTGGCCATTAAACAGACATTGAATGTCTGTGCCCCTGTGATCCAGAATAAAAGTTTTAGGTTCTTTCTTTTGTCACTGAAATCAATACGGAATGTACCAATGGCAACTGGCTTACGCTACTTTTGGGTTTTTGTTTGGTAGGGGGTTTTTTTTGATCCTCTGACAGTCTTCTGGCATACTGGAATTTAATATGAGAGAGGTTTCTTACATCTTGTAACTGTCTAAGTTCCAGATTCATCTTTCCTAATCTTTACCAACACGTCTCTCCTTCATTATCGCCCTCATATTTTGTCCTTCACCTGAATGTGTTAGACATGCATACTTGGTCACTTGCTGTAATATGGTCTTGCCATGGCAAAAATATGTTTATTTCTCCATGTATCATCATTTCAAGTTTACTGCTCCTAGGACACTATGGAGCTCAAAAAATTCTGTCTGAGTTTTAGCAGAATCCGCCTGAATTTTGTCATCTTAGCAGCAGAAAAAATGTGAGAATATTGCAGCTGAATGTTGCCTAAGAGACTAACACGCTAATTCTGAGGTACTGTTACATCTGAAGTCACAGATCCCTGGTAGAAAAGAGGGATTCTGTCACTGAGGGATGGCTGTGCTCTTCAGGTCAGGAATGGTGCTTGTTATTGCTGATGAAAAGTGTTCTGGGCAGCTAATATGACCCAGCTCCTTTGCTGCACAAAGAAAGAGCTTGTGAAATCCTGTATGATGTTTGACGTGTCAGTCTTATACATATCTGTGAGGAGATCCTATTTCTGATGCATTAGAAACATTATAGAGATGCTTCTCCCTTTCTTCCCATGAAATGTGAAATGGACTCAAAATGCCCATAGCAAATTAGTATTTCTAACAGTTGCTATGATCGTCAAAAAGATGCTCAAACTGCACTTGAGCGCACAAAGAAATTTATGTTGGAGGGAAGTTGGGTTCTTTCAGATCCTCCTGCTCCACCAACTTGCCCACAGCTGAATATGATGACTTGCAAATGTGGTGCTACTGGCTTTCAGCAAGGACAGGCAAATAAAGTCTTGTTCATCCCTCAAAGTGCCCTTACTGTGAGTTAGTGCTACTAGTAATCAGCTTTGCACAGTAGGTGGTTATTCATTAACTTTTATCACAGTCTTTTGCCTAGGACAGCCTGATTAGTTCAGTCATAACAGGGGCATACAAAGAAAATAATAAAACATGGCACAAGAAAAGAAGTATTGAGGGTATTAAAAGTTAAAAGTGGGCTTTAAATGTGTTATGAAAATAAAAGTGCATCTTACAACACTACTTATTTAAAAACTGGTCACGGAAAAGCATTTTTTTTATTTTGGCTTTATTTTAAAACTAATATTAAAAATTACTTTTTTGTTGTTGTTGTTCTGATTAAGATACTCTCTGGTTCTAGCTGAATGATCCTGTTAAGAAAAATCCTTCATAGTTTCATAGAATCATAGAATGATTTGGGTTGGAATGGATCTTAAAGATCACCTAGTTCCAACCCCCTGCCATCAGCAGGGACACCTTCCACTAGATCAGGATGCTCAAAGCCTCATCCAACCTGGCCTTAAACACTTCCAGGGAGGGGGCATCCACAACTGCTCTGGGCAACCTGTTCCAGCGTCTGACCACTCTCACAGGAAAGCATGTCTTCCTAATATCTAATCTAAACCTACTCTCTTCCAGCTTAAAGCCATTTCCCCTTGTTCTATCACTACCTGCCTTTGAAAAAGTCCCTCCCCAGCTTTCTTGTAGGCCCCTTCAAGTATTGGAAGGCCACTATAAGATCTCCCAAAGCCTTCTTTTTTCCAGGCTGAACAGCCCCAAAAGAGTTTCCTAATAGGAGTTCTGATATTGTAGTAGACTGACAAGTAAGTAGACATACCATTCTTTAATTATGAAACTTCAAGAGCTTCTAATCCTCCCAGGATTGTAATCAAGAGATGTTGCAATCAATTTCTGTTGTTCTTGTAATGATACATGGGATTTTAATTTAAACTGGTAACTTATCCCTCCAATCACTTGAAAGGGAAGCTGGCAGCGTGGTCAATTAAATTCAGACTTCTGTAAATTATTTTTATTGCTCATCATTCGTGCAATAGCACCTTGATGTACACAGGCAATATACTGCTAGGTTTTGGGGATGTGGTTTTTAATCACTGCGAGTAGCCAAGGAATTTAATGACTTAATGACAAGTCTACCCATTTTAATGGGAACTGTGTGCTAATTAATTAGTAGAGGTAGTTTGTCAGCTTTTTAAGAAGCATTGATAACTAGGCTACATTTGCCCTTGGGAATGTGAATGATTCATTAAATTTAGCTTCCAAATCAGTTGAATTGGGGGAAATGGAAATATTGCTTCATATTAACAAAATTCTGTGATTTTTTTTAAATAAAACAAAACCCTAGAGTTTTATGTTCTGTTGAAAAAAAAAAAAATCCGATCTTAATTTAGTTGAATACAAAATACTTAATTCAGATATTAACTTAAAACCAAGAGTAAACTAATGGGAAACAGAAGACAAGTTTACTACAGTATTTGAAAGCAGGAAGCCACCTTCTTGTTCCTTTTGTCTAGTAACTGAAAAGGTTAGAAGTAAGGCTAGTGGCAGGACCCTTACAGGGTCTGATGGCTTTTGCATGGGAAATATGGTAAGATTAACCAACTGAAAATATATAGAAAAACTGTATCTGAACCTTTCTACCAGGATTTAGAACAGTAATTTGCAGTAGGCACAAAACAAAGTTGGGTTATAGCTCTTCTATGAAAATAAAATTGATTCACATTCTACATACAGATGAGTTGGTACCTATAGTTTTATTACCAGAATGCAGTAGATACTAGAAAAGTTCATTTGATCCGCCTATTTTTTTTTTTTAGAATTATTTTATTTGAATGTTTTTCTTCTTTAATTATGTGCTTGATTCCATTAAATCCTAGACCACCACTCTTCATCTTGGCTACTTTAAATTCTTTCTGGAGTTTTATTTCTTTCGTAGAATCACAGGATGGTTTGGGCTGGAAGAGACCTTCAAAGACCATAGAAGGTCCATAGTTGTGTCTGGAAAAGACCTGTAAGATCATCAAGTCCAACCATATACATAACACTGCCAAGTCCACCACTAAACCATGTCCCTAAGTATCTAAAAGACATCTACATGTCTTTTAAATACCTCCAGGCATGGTGACACAATCACTTCCCTGGGCAGCCTGTTTCAATGCTTGACAACCCTTTTGGTGAAGAAATTGTTCCAATCTAAATCTCCCCTGGTGCAACTTGAGGCCATTTCGTCTTGTGCTGTTGTTACTTGGGAGAAGAGACTGACACCCATCTTCGTACAACCTCCTTTCAGGTAGTTGTAGAGAGCTAGAAGGTCTCCCCTCAGCTTCCTTTTCTTAACACTAAACAGCCTCAGTTCCCTCAGATGCTCCTCGGAAGACTTGTTCTCTAGAACCTTCACCAGCTTTGTTGGTCTTCTTTGCACATGCTCCAGCACCTCAATGTCTTTCTTGTACTGAGAAGCCCAATTTGTTCTCTAGAACCTTCACCAGCTTTGTTGGTCTTCTTTGCACATGCTCCAGCACCTCAATGTCTTTCTTGTACTGAGAAGCCCAATACTGAACACAGTACTTGAGGTGCAGCCTCCATGAGTGCTGAGTACAGGAGGATGATCGCTTCCCTAGTCCTGCTGGCCACACTGTTTGTGATACAAGCCAGGATGCTATTTGCCTTCTTGGCCACCTGGGCACACTGCTGGCTTATATTCAAGTGGCTGTCAACCAACACCCACAAATCCTTTTCTGCTGAGCAGCTTTCCAGCCACTCTTCCCCAAGCCTGTAATGTTGCATGGGGTTGTTGTGACCCAAGTGCAGAATCTGGTACTTGGCCTTGTTGAATTTCATACAATTGTCCTCAGCCCATCAATCCAGCCTGTTCAGATCCCTCTGTAGAGCCTTCCTACCCTCAAGCAGATCAACACTCCTGTGCAACTTGGTGTTGTCTGCAAATGTACGGGGGGTGTACTGAAACTCCTTGTCCAGATCACTGATAAAGGTAGACTAGTTTAATCTAGATAAAGATCATCTAGTCCAACCCCCCTACTGTGGGCTGTGACATCTAAGATCAGGTTGCTTAAAGGCCTATCGAAATGGGAGTCAAGTCTCCTCACCTTTGAGACTTGAATGGGACTTTAAGTTGCTTCACCTTTTTTGGTTTTGTCCAAGAATCTATAAAAATCACATAAGTATTCCATGGCATTTATCTACTGAAAATGAGGTCAAGTTGAACATAACAGTGTCACAGAGGAAGAAGAGGGCTCCAACAGTAGGATTCTTGAGTGAAAAGTGCTTTCTGTTTAAAATTTTCAGTCCTGATAGACTTTTCCAAGTTTGTTGGCATTTCTTGTAAGATGTGTTTGTTCTTCATGCAAATTGCATGCAAGTATAAATATTCAATGCTTTAGGCTTGGTTTTACAATAGTTTGTCATTCAGCTTTGCAACCAATGAAGACATCTATAATGTAGCAAAATATAATCCAAAGTAAGTATTCTTGGAACTTTATCCTACAGTATTTATTAAATATTTACAAGTGGCAGCTAGCTTGTGGGTTTTCTGCTTGTTTTTAGATTAGAATGGGAAAGCAGAGTGGAAAAAAGTCTGAAGGCTTTTCCAGTACTGAGTGTGCATAACATTTTTGATGGGCAGTTAAAGTGTGTTGTTGAGAGAAATCTCCATATACAATGAAAAAATATTTGAAAGTAGTGCTTTTATAAGAATGTATAGGGAATTACCTAAAAAAGAATTTTGATTTTTTTTTTGTCCAAGCACCCAAGACAGAGATCATGTGTTACCTGAACCAAATGAGGAAAGAGCCTCCATTGATCCTGAAGCTGTCCTGCTTGCTGAGCTCAGAAGTATAAAGATTCTGCTAGTGTATAGTGAATTAGTCAGGGTAAAAATAGTCAGCAAGAGGGCCCAAGATTCTGGGAGTTCTGGTAGAATCACCTTAAAGATCTTAATATATATGACTGCTACCTTGCAGGTCAGAATTCTTACATATCTTGTATCACTTTTAAACTTTTTTGAAATGATGTTGCCATTTACTCTCATTGGTTCTTTAGAGACTGTTGCTGTCATTATTTTATTTTATTTTTTAAGATGCCATCCCTTAATTATACTAGGAAAGTGCGTAAATTGTTATGACATCAAAACATAAAAAAGGAGGATTTTATTTTAGGTGAAGAACAAGCAGTAGACAAATGTAGTTCTCAGCAACACATCAACTGCTTTTTATGAGGTCCTTCAAAAATAAAATAGTCCCAATCACTCTTTTTGCAAAATATACTTGGGAATATAATCTATAAAATAATAACAATGAAAAGCAAAACCAGAAAACAACCAGCAGCCAGTATGAGGTAGTTATTATTTCTCTACTTTGTGTTTCTGTCTCTTTATGTAGTTTTAGAGTAATGTAGCTACTTCAGACCAAGAGGGATAGTGGGTCTGGTTGGACAAATAAGGAAGGTTTAACTGTTTATGTACAATCTACAGACTTTGAAACCTTTAGCATACAAGCAAAACCAGACCTGACTGCAGACAGGAATGGAAAATTTCAGTACAGAAATTGGCTTTAATAGGAGGTAATGGTCAGTAATTTTGGAGTGAGGTTGCTTCATGTTAGTCCCATCTCTGAAACTGTCTCCCCATCTGAGGACAAGATACTTTCCTCTGTTTTTCCAGTTTGTTGAAATTATTCCAGTCTGATAGTGCTTTCTCATCCATCTCACAGGGCTGCAAGGAACTATTTTGGGTACCTGGATGCATCATAGCAAGGATGAGTTAAGAAACTAAATGCTACCATGCTTGTCCTAGGAATTGTATTTGACCTATTCTCTTGCCATCACCATTTGACAATCTGTTTTTGAACTGCAAAATGGATGACAAAGTAATTGTAAGGTTCAGAAAATGAAGATAAGAAGAGTTGCCTCTGTGTGGGAGAATTTTGCCTTGGTTGTTGATTTTGTCTTTCATCACAAAAAATGAAATGTGTGTAGAAAATATAGTGCATTTGTGTGTAGTCTAAGTAGTGAATGCTAGTCAGGAAGCTTTTGGAAGATGTTGTTTAATGGTTGTGCATGCAGAACTGCACGCAGGAAGAGTGTGTCAGTGTTGTTGAAGGCCATAAATGTAGCTATGTGGAGTAGGATGCTCTCTGTGAGATTGATTCATTTCCCTACGTATTTCCTTTGTCCTTACACTCGTCTGTTAAGTTCAACAGGCTGCTAAACCTTGTCTTCAGTACTAGCCCATGCAGCAGCAAATCACGGATCCAGTAAGGCTGGAGATGAGGGATCTATTCCATCTTCCTACTTACCATGTCAATAATTGTTTTATCAGTTATTAAATATGTAAGGATAGAGATTCTCCAGCCTCTCCACTTTCCAGTGCTTCATGTCCCATACTCTTAGGAACTCAAATGTCCCTTGCTGCCTTTGGCATTGTAAATGTGGAGAACGGACTGCACCAGCCTTTCACACATTTGAAAACTATAAGGTTTTGTTGAGTCTCTTATTCTTCAAATTAGCATCTCTTGTCTCATTCCACTGCTCATTCAGTTTGTCCTAGTAATTTTTAGGTCTTCAGTTTCTATGATTCTACTATATGTTCCCTTTGAACTATGTGAAAGTCCATGCCTATCTTGGTTTTGTGCTTGAAATCAGGTCTCAAAATAATTTCCTAGGTGAAGCCTTACCACTGTCACATAGAGCAGAAGAATTTTTTCATATACTCTTCTTGTTTGGGTAGCTGATGATAGTGACCTACATCTGGAAATGTACATATGTTCTATTAAATTTCATCTTGTTTTCCTCCAGCACATTCTCCAATTTTCAAGTTTATTCTGAATTCTCATTCTGTCCTTTAGCTGCTTAAAGCCACTCTCAGCTTGTTGTCACCTGAGGGTTTTTTTGGGGGGTGCATGTGTTTCTCTTTTGTATGGTTAGTAAAACTATTAGATAATTCTGGATCAAGGTTAGACCCCAATGGAACCTTGCCAGATTCAGCCTTCTAGTTTTTTCGATCATAATCTACTTAGAGGCAAATACAATGAAGTAGTTTTCTATTACAACTTCTTGTTACCATGTTCATATACATCATAAACTGCCTTACCAGAGGAAGTGTAAGTGTTTGAGGGGAGAGGGAATGAGGTTCCCTGATAGCCAGTCTATTTCTTTCTCAATTAAAACCTCCTTATCTCTCTTTTCTCCAGCCTCCTATAGCTAACGGAGGATGCTTAACAGCAAAGCACACTCGTACAATCTTTTAGAAGACTGGAAATGTAAACTAAGAGAGAGATTTTTTTTCTCTTTTCAACGTACTAAATCTATCCAGGATTTTTTTTTCCTATCATAATTTTTTACAGATTTTTTTTTTTTTTAAATCTGTGTTTGTTTTGAGACTTACTGAGATGAAGCTATTTAGCAAATACATTTCAATATGAAAGGATTTTCATTTGGCTAACACTTCTGCTTCCGTGGAAAAGTCAATACAGTTTGGGCAAAGAGATTTCAACTCCTACTCAACCCATTAACTGTTGCTAATAAACATGCCTGTTAGATTTCTCTCTATGGGAAAATGCATAACATACCACTTGCATAATTTTCTAGACTGTGTATGGTTAAGTTCTGTTCATATTATTGTAGTGTGCCTGTTGCCAAAAAACCTGAGATACTTCCAGGAAAGTGAGAGCAATATGATCTGCCATCTGACACATTTTTGCTTCTTTTTTTTCTTCACATGGAGAAACTTGCATGTGAGGGGTTTTTTTAAGGGAAAAAATGTATGGTATGCTAAGTAAAAGCACTTTGTAGCCTCAGTAAATACTCCTAATGCAGTTACTGCCTCACTCAACTTGGTATAAGTCTATACAAGGTGTCAGGGCAGTGTTAAACCTTCATGTTTCAAAATTATAATGTTTGGCTTATACAATTGGACTTGGAACCTTCAAATTTAACAAAATAAGTTTCCTTTTTACTTAATCTGAATTTCACATGTGCTTCTCAGGCCAAATAACCAAAATCAGTCTTGTAGAAGATTCTCGGCAAGAATACATGTTTCCCAGCACCCCCTAGACATTTCCAACACTCAGATTCTTTTATTTGTAATGCATCTCCTGCGTCCATAGTTGTTTAGTTGTTCTGTTAACATGCTTCTTCAGTAGGTCTAACTACTTAGTTTTATGCAAAATTTCCAACTCTAGCTATTCTCTATTGATAGGGGGAAGTAATACATGAGATTTGTTTTCCATTAACAGTTTACAGAAGACAATTAGCCTTCTAATAGCACCATGTGATAAACCAATTAAGCTAAACCTGGCAAACACAGATGTAACATTCTTTTTCCTCATGCTTCTATGGACAAATTTTTACCTAGCCTCATTCTTCTCTCTTCCCATTTACTAGGAAACAGACTAAACTGCAAGCTCACCACAATCTATTTTTTAAAATCACCATTTAGTGCCTCAATCAAAGTAGATTTGATCTGGTGTATAAGCCATTGGTCTGGGCACTGTGATCTTGATTGTGTCCAGATTTATGGGACAGTGTCAGGTTTTATTTAAAAAACCCACAACCCTCCTGCCCCTAGCACCCTACCAAACTATGACTTTCTCTTTAAAAATGGAAATATAATTATGGCATCTCTGTTGAACTTGCATCTCTTAGAAAGAAATATTGTGTGGTTTATCTAATTCTTTCAGCATCACTGATGCTGAGGAGAAAGTTCTCAACATCCTCTCAGCTTACAGACTGTTTCTCAACATTGGAGATATTTTTGCTATTTTTCTTTTTGTTTTGGGGTAATTGGATTAGTAGAGGACAATAGTGGTCCTCTGCTGACTTGACCTGTAAAGGGAACACTACTGAGGCTTGCATGAAACTATGAAACTATTGCCCCTTGGATCTCAAATTTTGGTGTGTTTCTTTCAAGATTTTTTAGTTAAAGCAGGATCACTGCTTGTATGAATGCATTTTGATTTAGGACTGCTACAAACTGCTATGACAGAGTGAAAGTCAGCTTAAGCCTGCTCCTGTATTTTATCAATGTAAATGGTTCTTAAACTTATGCAGGCCTGTTCTTTTTTGTCACTTATCCATCATTCCAGATGGCTCACTTGAACTGCCTGTGGGGTTGCTATGTTCTACGGTGCTAGGGAGACTTCTTTGCTGGAGATTTTTCCACATCTTACTGACAGTGAGAAGACAACATAAGACAAGGCAGGCAGTTCCCATGCCACTTTAGTAGCAAGGGAATTCTGCCTTCAGGAGGTTTGCTATTTGTAAAAACATTCATGTTTAGTTAACAGGGTCAGAATCTGTAAATAGCTAGGGGCTTTGTATCGGCAGGAACGCCGAGGTTGGCTTGGCAAATAACTTGCACTGCATTTATGAAATAAAGCCTCCACAGTGAGTCTGAAAAAGTGAAGTGTGCATATAGCAGGTTCCTGTTTCTTGATCTCTGTTCACACTTGTTGCATTCTAGCCTGTAGACAGTCCATGAACTGCCTGTGACAGCAGTCATCTGTGCTTGCTCGGTAAAGGAAGAGGGCTGATTCTTCAGACAGGTCCCCCTCACACAGATGATGGGAGTGATGATGATTTATGTATTAGTTCCCAGCAGCTTGACTTAGAATCAGATCAGAAATACAAAGCGCTTTTCTTAAAATCCAAGAGTCACTGTCATCCTTCTCATCGGAAATGGGGCATGGCTGCTGCATTCCCAGGCAAAGGATGAAAAATACTTTCAAAACCCTCCCTGCAAGAGATTATTCTTGCTCTCTTCATTACTGTTCTCATCATAATATGCTGGTTTTGCCCTTACTTCCAACTAATAATCCATGCTTACTGATCCTGGTTAAATGTGATTGTTGAAAGAAACAGGCAGAAAAGAGCAGCAGCCAGTTGGGTCCATACTGATATAATAAAAGCAATTACACTTTAGAGATTAGAAGCACTGAAATGGCAGCTGAAGCAGCTCCAGACTCTGAGGCTAAGTCGAAAGTTCAAATGCTCTGTTTTTGTTTTAGTTTTGGATGGAGTTTTTCAGAGGAGCGGATTATAAATGACTTCTACTGGGAGAGCAATTAGAATTAACTGGTCAAATAAGTTGGAAGTAATGACATAAGTACAAAGCTGACAAATTTTGTTACTTAATGGTCAGGCAGGAGACGAACAGTGGTTTACATTATCTAAGGAAATAAAAGCTGCCACAAATTAAAAGTTGAATTGACATAACAGATTTTGGTTAGACTTGTAGATTCAAATGGCTGTTCTTCCAGACTGTGAATGTAAATCAGTGGGGAAGTGCAAATGGTTTTAGATCCTAAGCACATTGTTTCATGGTAAATAGTCTGTGATTTTGGGCCAAATTTTAAAGGTCCATGAGTTCAGAAAGTAAAGAAGAACCAAAACATATGAAAATGTCAGTAGATTTCCTATTCCCAGTGTTTCATTGACAGTTAGGAACTACATAGCCTCTGAAAATATTAGTGGGATTCTGCATCCCTTTTTCAAGATCCAGGCGACAGCAAAAGATAGAAATCAGATCAGGACAACTCTTGTGATCACACTTATATCAGTGTGTACGGTATCAAAATCATCCTGCCCTTACATAATGGCAAGTCTTAAGCTTTAGAAAAGGCTATAAATACGGTAATGGCACTGAAAAAGAATACCAGGCTCTCAATTTCTCTATTAATTTTAACTTGAACAATACTCACAGTGCCTAGAATAGAAGAAAGAAGAAGTTATGAGACAGCATGTCTTGACTCAGCTGCTTATCAGTGCGCTGTGTGTAAGTAAACCTGTGTAACTTTGTGCTGTGCTGAAGACAATTCCCAACTCAGTTTGTAAGCCTGGCATTGCTCCAACATGAGTTCTTTCCATTCACACACTTCTGCTTGTGCAGACACAAGAGGCTTTCCATGCTGAACTTATGAAGTGGTGAAAAAATATTATTGTACAGTGAATCCAGCAGAAAATCAAAACCTGGCATCTACACATGCCCTGTACAGCCGTATTTGGCAAACTCCATCCCCAGTGTTTTACAGTTCTGGTTGTGGTATGCCGAGTTTCAACCACTGCAGGTTCCCACAGGAACATTAACTGTTTATATGCAAGGGAGAAGGGCACGTTGTCAGAATTTGCTTCTCTTGTAGTTTCTACCTAAATGTTGCTAAATGGAATGTTATCTCTCTCATTTTGCTCAAATATGTTTTATTTTTCCCTCTTATCACTGTGTTTACTTTTTTTTTTTTTTTCATCTTTCCTCGTAATCTTGGTCCAGGCTTAAATGCAATTTTGTTTTTTGTTTCTTTTACTTGCACTTTTAATCTCTGTAGGGATTTCTAACCATTAGTCACTCAGACTGTAACTGTTATGTAAAACAAGAGTAGATTCTCCAATTTGCCTCCCAGCATCAAGAGAAGAAGAGGCACCCTTGCAGGGGTAGTTTCCCACCAAGAGCAGCACTACTGTCACAGATGATAAGTAAAAGTGAATCCATAGTTACTCCTCAAGGAAAATTACTAGATGCAATTTACCATAAAAATGCCAAATATAACTCAAATTTTCTTTGAAAAACTCAATTTTATTTCACTCTCAGTAGAAGTATCTATGTCTAATCTTTTGTAAAGTAGCTTTTTTACTGCTTAGTACTAGGATGTGCAATTCATTGATTGAATGTGTGCCTTTTTCTTTTTTTTCACAGTCAGGAAATTAGTACAGAGAAAACTTTTTTTTTTTTTTGGTAAAGTTGACCTATGGGTCAAGATCTGCAGCAGAGCAGAGAGCTGAAGTTATTGGCAGAGGTTGTTTTTTGGGGGGGATATTTTTGTTTGTTTGTTGTTTTTTTCTGATGCATGCTGTTAGAACATCTCAGAAAACAGGATTATACAGTGAAAATGAAAGCATTAAAACCTAGACAATATTGTTCTTGGTGATGTGCATGTGTGATGCCTAACTCCCTAGAGATGCAGTAATGTTGTGAAAAGCAAGCTTTTGCTGAAATAGTATTACAGTTTGTACAGAGCTGGAGCCAATTTTTTTCCTACTGATAGGTGGATCAACCAGTCATTTAAATGTCTTTTAGGACTACTGAGAATGTTTTTGTAAGGGTTATTTACTCAAGACAATTTTTTCCCAATGTACACTAGACCTTACATGTGAAAGCTCAGGGTACTTCTGTGGAAGAGAGGCCAGTGCAAAGGTGCTCAGAGCTGTGTCAGTGTGTGTTTGTGCTTCAGGGTGTCACGGTGAAACATCCAGGCATTTCCAGAACTATTTCCTGTGAATCTATGACTTCAATAACAGCCACATTGAACTAAAATTAGGCTCGTGCTTAAACATGTACTGAATTGAAACTTACAGCTAATGTTCTATACAAGTAACTGTATCCCAGTGAAATAATGACTCTTTCTTTTCAAATGCATTCACTCAGCTCAGTAGGACTATCTGCACCTTTATCTTTGGCAGTCCATTTTTAGAATGAATTTATCTAGCAGTAGATTTTCATAATATGTTCATTGCTGGAGAATATGTGCTGATTAGAAATCTGTGACACTGCTTCTGGACTTTGTTCTAATACAGTCTGTAAATTTCACTGAATGCAATGCATCCTGGAGCTTTTAAGTAGCAGTCAGATAGTTCTGTCAATGTCACTTGTTTGTAAGAGGCAGGGGTCCGGGATGTAGAATTCAAATTGTGATATCAAAGTCCATAAACTGAGTATGTTCATACTGGGGGAAGAAGAAGTTGTGACAGGATTACCTCTAAGTTCTCATATATATCCAGCAAAATAGCAGTGGTTCTGATTATACAATTTACTGTTTCTTTTGTCATTCAAACCCCTCTTTAGTACTGATTTCCAATTTTGCAAAAATCAGGCCCAGTCAACATGGGTTTATGAAAGGCAGGTCCTGCCTGACTAACCTGATCTCCTTCTATGACAAGGTCCCCTGCTTAGTGGATAAGGGAAAGGCTGTGGATGTGGTGTACCTGGGCTTTAGTAAAGCCTTTGACACCATTTCTCACAGCATTCTGCTTGAGTAACTGTCTGCCAATGGCCTGGACAGCCACACTCTCTGCTGGTTAAAAACTGGCTGGATGACTGGGCCCAAAGAGTGGTGGTAAATGGAGTTAAATCCAGCTGGAGGCCAGTCACAAGTGGTGTTCCCCAGGGGTCAGTGTTGGGGCCAGTTCTATTTATCATCTTTATCAACCATCTGGACAAGGAGATTGAGTGCATCCTCAGTAAGTTCGCAGATGACACCAAGCTGGGTGGAAGTGTTGATTCGCTTGAGGGTAGGAAGGCTCTACAGAGGGACATGGACAGGCTGGATCAATGGGCTGCAACCAACTGTATGAGGTTCAACAAGGCCAAGTGCCAGGTCTTGCACTTGGTCACAACAACTCCATGCAATGCTACAGGCTTGGGGAGGAGTGGTTGGAAAACTGCCTGGTGGAAAAGGACCTGGGGGTGCTGGTCGACACCCGGCTGAACATGAGCCATCAGAGTGACCAGGTGGCCAAGAAGGCCAATGACATCCTGGCTTGTATCAGAAACAGCATGGCCAGCAGGACCAGGGAAGTCATCCTTCCCCTGTAATCAGCATTGGTGAGGCCACACCTTGAATACTGTGTCCAGTTTTGGGCCCCTCACTACAAGAAGGACGTCGAGGCACTGGAGCATGTGCCAAGAAGGGCAACAAAGCTGGTGAAGGGGCTGAAGAACAAGTCTTCTGAGTTCGTGTTCGCCATCACAGTGAAAAAGTGTTTCCTGATTTTCAGAAGGAACCTCTTGTTTCAGTTTGTGCCCGTTGCCTCTGTCCTGCCACTGAGCAGAACCTGGCTCCATCTTCTTTGCACCCTCCCTTCAGATATTTATATACCTTGATAAGATCCCCCCCAAGCCTTCTTGAGACTAAACAGTCTCAGCTCTCTCAGCCTTTCTGTGTGTGATTGATGCTTCAGTCGCTTAATAATCTTTGTGACTCTTTGTTGGACTCTCTCCAGTATGTGTATATCTCTTTTGGACTAGGGAGCCCAGAACTGGACACAGCACTCCAGGTGCGGCCGCACCAGCGCTGAGTAGAGGGGAAGGATCACCTCCCTTGACCTGCTGACAACACTCCTCCTGATGCAGCATGGGATACCATTAGCCTTCTTTGTGACAAAGGCATATTGCTGCCTCATATTCAACTTGGTATCCACCAGCACCCCCAGGTCCTCTTCTGCAAAGCTGCTTTCCAACTGGGTTGCTCCCAGCGTGTATTGATGTGGTGATTTCAATGAAAACCAGGACAATTAACGGATGGAGTTGTTCCTTTTCAGGTGCAGGACTCTGCACTTCCTCTAGTAAACTGAAGTTTGTTGTTATTGGCCCATTTCTCCAGCCTGTCAAGATCCCTCTGGATGGTAACATGGCCCTTTGGTGTATCAACCACTCCTGCCAGTTTTGTGTCAAGGGTACACTCTACCCCATCATCCAGATCATTAATGAAGATCTAAAACAGGACTGGACCCAGTATTGACTCATGGTGTACATTGCTAGTTACTGTCCTCCAACTAGATCTCGTACCACTGATCACCACAAGTTTTCAACCTGCCTTACTGTCTGCTCATCCAGTTTGTTCTTCATGAGCTTCTTTATGAGGATGTTATGGGAGACATTGTCAATTTACTGAAGTGTAGCTAGACAACATCCACTGCTCTCCTCTTGTCTATCAGGCCAGTTATTTCATCATGGAAGTTTATGAGGTTGGTCAAGCATGACCTCCTCCATGTGAACCCATGCTTACTACTCCCAATCACCTTCTTGTCCTTTATGCATCTGGAAACAGCTGCTCTGTCATCTTCCCAGGGATCAAGGTGAGGCTGATCAGCTTGTAGGTACCTGGTTCCTCCTTCTTGCCCTTCTTGAAGTTAGGAGTAAGATTTGCTTTTGTCCATTTCTCAGGCATCTCTCCTAGTTGCTATGATTGTTCAAAGATTATCGAGAGTGGCCTCAAAATGACATCAGCCAGCTCCCTCAGCACTTGTGGATGCATCCCATCAGCGCCCATAAACTTATGTATGTCCTGTTTTCTTAAGTATTCTTTGACCTTAGCTCTGAGTCAAGCTAATCATGTTTGTAGCACATTCATGGATACCATGTGTCAGCTGACAACTCCTTACTTCTTGACAAACTCAGAAAATTGTGTCAGTTCTAACCCACAAAGAAAAGTTTGAAAGGAGGCTAGGATACTGTGCCAATATCTGGGCTGTAGTTTCTCCATAGTGTGTCTTAGGGGAGGAGAAGATAAGTGTGGGATTCAAGAGAGGCTTTTTTGACTTGTTTTTCTATCTTCAGCAAATACTTTTAATAACTAATTACCATACAGGTGTCTCTTAACCTGTTAAAGCATTAAACATAATTAAATATTCTGTGCTAAAAACACACCTTACACTGTAAAACTGCTGAAGTACAAGCTAGGGTTTTACCAATGTATACAGTAGGCAAAAATGTATTTATGATGACTGAGTTATAATACAACTGAAAAGCTCTTGAGATGAGAGCATTACATTTGGAAAACTGAATTTTATAGATCCATAGAATACTATAGGTTAGAAGTGATATCAGGAGGTCTCTAGTCCAACCTTTTGCTCAAAGCAGGATCAGCTATTGGAGCAGATGGTGTTGCTCAGGGCTTTACACTCAGTTCTTGACAACCTCCAAGGACAGAGGTGAAACAACCTGCCTGTGCAGTTTGTTCTGCTGCTTAACTATCCTCCCTGTGAAAAAGTTTTCCCCCATATCCAGTTGGAGCCTCTCTTATTTCAACTTATGCTAATAGTCTCTCATCCTCCCACTATGCACTGCTAAAAAGAGCCTGGCTCTGTCTTCTTGATAACTTAATGAAAGATCCTGTTAGACCCCTGTTAGGTCCTTCTGAAGCTGTCTTCTCCAGCCTGAACAAGCCCTGTTCTCTCATCCTCTCTCGCAGGGCAAGTGCTTAGGCCTCCTGACAGTCTTGGCGGCCCACTGCTGAACTTGCTATAAAGGTAATGGTCCTTCTTGTATCTGAGGACCCAAAACTGAACATCATATTCTAGATGCAGTCTAACAAATTACAAGGGAAGGAGGATAATTACTTTTCTAAATTTACTGTCTGTGCTCCTGTTAATACAGCACAGGTTGTTGTTGGCCGCCTTTTTTTCTGCCGGGGCATGCTGTTGGTTCATGCTCAGCTTGCAGTCTACCAAGACTCCTAAACCCTTTCTCTCAGAGTTACTCCTTAGCCAGCCAGTCCCCAGCCTGCATCATTGTCAGGGGCTCTTCCTCATCAGGTGCAGGGCTTCACATTTGTCCTTGCTGTATTTCGTGATATGTCTGTAGGCCCATTCTTCCAGTCTCTCCAGATACCTTTGAATTGCAGCATATCAACGTCTCCTCTCAGTTTGGTGTCATCTGCAAATTTGACAAGAGTGAGCTTTGTCACATCCCTCAGATCCTTGATAAAGATGTTAAACAGGTCCTAGGATAGACTTCTGTGGTAGTCCAGTTGATACTGATCTCCAGGTAGAGTATGACCCATTGTCTGTTACTCTCTCAACCCAATCATGCAACCACTTTTTTTACTTATCAAGTTGTCTGCTCATTCAGATCATACAATTTTAACTTGGATACAAGAATACTGTGGGAGACAATTCTAAAATCCTTGCTAAAGTTGAGGTGAATGACATCCATTGCTCTTACCTCACCCACAAATCCAGTAATTTCATCATAAAAGGCAACCAGATTTGTTAGGCATGATCTATCCTTGGTAAACCCATGCTCACTGTTCCCAGTAACCTTTTCCTTCTTGTACCCAGAACTGTACTTAAAGAGGACTTACTCCATGGTTTTTCCAAAAACCAAACTGAAGATGACTGGCTTGCAGTTCCCTGAATTGACCTTCCAGCCTTTTTTGAAAATGAGTGACAATACTTACCTTCTTCTTCTGTTGTCACAGATCTCCCCTCTTGATTTCCTGCAAGTTTAAGTTACAGTTTGCAGTTTTCAAACAAGTAAAGAAGCAGTCTTTCTGTTTCCAGCAACTTGCCCACAAGTGTCCACCCATCCTTTTTGTGGATTTAGAGAACTGATGTTAACATGGAACTTTGCTGGAACAACAAAGATTTACTTTTGTTTCAATCAGATAGTAATTTGACGAGAGGGATATGTATCCTCTCTTCTCCTTTTCTCTTCCCTCAGTCAAAACTATTAGTAGCTTTTCCTTAAAACAATTCAAGACTGCTTTGAAGTGCTCCATTTTGATACAGACCTCAGATGGAAACAAGTTTTTTCTTTGATTATGTAAATGCAATGTCTTTGATTGAAATGCAGCAGAAAAAGGAGAATTTGGGCCCAAAGAAATTAGAATTTTAAGTTAAGCAAACAATGTATGTCTCCTGTAATACTTCATCAGACACTTGGATCTCAAGCAGATGCTAGAACTTACAACTTCTAATGGTTGCTTCCTTAAGAACAACATTGTATTTCAGATTAAAAACCATTCAGAGTAAACCTGTATTTTATAGGATGTATACAGTTGGACTCAGTGATCTTATGGTTGGACTTGAGGATCTTAAAAGTATTTTCCAACCTAAATGAGACTATCATTCTTTTATTCTATGATTCTGCTGCAGTGCTGAGAGGAAGCTATTGTTCTTATGCAGGTTTCTGGAAGAAGCGATGTCTCTACTTGCCTATTTTTCATTCTATCATGGATTAACTTTCAAACCTACTTGCTGATACTGAATTGCTACAACAGTGTAAAAATCTCAAAGATTAAGTCACTCTTAAAATTCCATAAGAAATATGGAAAGACATGGTGTAGAGAAGACGGAGTGTCCAGGTAAGAAAATAATTTAGCTATATTATTAGACACTAAGGATTCATTAATGAAAACATTAAAAAACTTTGTAAGATTAGAATTGAACCTGGGAATCCAACCACTGTGCATATGGATGTATAGAAAATCAAGCTTCATTAGTTTCTGCTGCCTATGGAACTCTTTGTTTGAAATAAGAAGATTTATGGGGTGAACATTCCTTTGGATAAAAGCCCTGATAGTCTTTCAACACTGTTAAACACCCTTTAAATTAATTGTATACAAACATTCTTGGGAATGATTTGCCCCCAAGAATGCTTCTGAAAAGCAAAAGTCTAATTCTTTAGTGTGTTCATAGAGAGATTAATGATGGGAGTACCTATGCTACCTCTTCTGAAAAGATTTTGATTTTTCCCACCTCCTCTTAGTCATAGAAGTTAATTTACCTAATTAGGGAGCAAAACTAATGTGATACAGATGATCACACCCTGCAGATAGCCAGGGAGTATTACCCTCTTCATTAAAGCTCCAAATGTCTTCTGTTGGTGCAGAGGCAAGCTTGAAGTGAGTATTTTAGGAAGTCCAGATGCAGAAATCTGAGCATTTTGCAAACATTTGTAAATAATAATAACAAAAAAAACCCACAATGAAAATAAAGCTGTTTTCAGAGGAAAAAAGACTAAACTAAATGAATAAATACAAGATTACAGTAGCACATGTAAAACAGTAGGTACAGGTTGTTCTGCCGTTGTTACATTAATTGGTAATTCTGAAAGTCAGAGTCTCTCTAGTGGTGGCCCAAAACTCTTGGTGTTGCCACTTATCTGTGTATACAGATGCGGGCTTGGTGAGATACAGAAGACCTATCTAAATTCCGTAAGAAGATCTGATTAGCCTAAGGATTGGACTAGGAAATTGGAAACTTGAAAAACAATCTTTTCTCTCTTTTTAGCATCAAAGATGAATGATTAAGATTAAAGGAGAAAGTTACAAAACGTGTTTTATTCTCTCTCAAATTAGCTCCTGTCATTTTTAAAAGCTTCATAGTCATTATGTCACTATGTCATCATGAAATTCATCTGAAACATCACAGTTTTCACTTCAATCAGAAGACTAAAAAGTTATATCATTTAAGAATTGGTTTTCAAACTGGCCTAGAAACTCCAGTTTTATTTCCAGAAAGGGAGACTTGGTTATTAGAAAGAATTTTTTACTTTAAATTTCAATTAATTTCTAAAAGAAACTCTCTGGGGAGGTGATGAGATGCTTATGACCAGAGGTTTTGAAGACTAGACTAGAATCTGACTACATCAAAGTGAGTGTGCTTTGCTACTGTGCAAATTGCCTGTGCTGGAAGAAGAACTGGTTAGTGTCTTCTGATCCTCTTCTAAGATTATGTATTTCACATTCCTCACCTCTCCCGTATATGTTTCAGTGCCGTACCTATTATGTAATGGTAAAACACAAAGGCAAATGACTAAGCCTTCTAAATTTCTGGGACTTTATAGCAATCTAGGTCTGTATTCTGCTAGTACCTTTGTGCTTTCTGAGGACATGTAAATTATTCTAGAAAGCTGTTAGCTTTGACAAGAAAACAAGACTTTAAGTGCAGTGATAAAGAAGTCTAGCCACAGAAGACTTACCTAATGCGTGGCACTACGGACTACGAAATTTTACAGGAAACACTAGCTTGTGTTTCTGTAGATAGTATAAAAGGATCTTAAATATTTTCAATGTTCTGGTGAAGTTCACCAATTAAAACTTTTTGGTAGCTTTCACAGTTTTCAAAATGCAGGCTATACCTGAAGATATTCCATAACATCTTTCTTAAAGTTTTTTGAAGACCAGCCTAAAATATGGGCTGCAGCCCTTCCTTTTGGCCCCTGAAGGTCAGGAATGCATCCACCAGTTATCATGAATATTCTCAAAATACTTAGCTCATATTAAATGAGCTTTTAATTATGAAGTCTCTGGGGTTACCAAAAACTATAAAATTCTTGAACTATTCATATTAAAAGTTACCTTCAAAGATGAATGTATGAAAACTATTGGTCCTTCTTGTGTTAAAGACACATTAGATATTTTATCACCTTATTTGTAGTGAACTACCAGCATGCTGTATCTTAGACTTTGCTAGTGAAGCAGGGAGAAACTATGTGCATTAAACTAGATGAAGCTACACAACTAAACCTAAATGGCAATGATGGAACTTTTGCCAGGCAAAGAATCATGAAAGTGAGAAGAAAGGATGACTCCTGTTATAACAAGCAGTGCCACACTTTCTAAAATGCCTTCCAAATCTCTTGCTTATATAGATACTTCTCATGCAGATTTCAGATTTGGAAAAAGCTAAAATTTGCATGTGCAATATAGTAATTTATCTTTCTATCTGAGGTAAAATTCAAACTCTTTTTGGAGTTTTTCCCGTGAAAATTGTAAGCATAGTTTGGGACTGTTTTAAAACACTTTTGGTCTCTGAATGGTGAGCTCACTAATGCTTTTATGTAGTCCATTAAGCCTAGGAAAGATTATTCAGTTGTTATGGGAGACTGGAAATGCAAACCAAAGTCATGAAAATAGTCTGCATTATGAGAGAAGTGTTTGAAAATTAGTTTGAAGACAGGAACATGTTTTTGCCTGTATCTTCTAAAGGGAGCAGTAGGAAAATGCCTCAACCTCTTGTAGACAATATAAAATCCATTGATGTGGAAAGCAGCAAAGGCAGAAAATTGAATATGTCATAGATTGTAACAGAGTGAAGTTCAAACAGGCTGTTTGGATAATAGACTGCCATAAATATATCTATGACACGGAAAACATGCCAGCTGAAATTATAGAGGATTTTCTTAGTCTGAGAAATGTGTATTCCAAAGATTGTTTCTGGTCTAACGCTTTCTATTCCGTGAAGACTTAGATGGTGAATTCAAAATATATTTGCAGTTCCACCACAACTTTGATATAGAATATTTAGCATAGGATATTCAGACAGATGCTATCTCTTTACACTTTACTCTTGTCCTTTCTGTCTTTCTGTCCTTTTTTCTGTCCTTACTCTTAAATATTTTTCCTATCTTTTTTTTTTAATCCATCCCCTTTCTTTTCTGGATTTTTTTTTTTTTTAAATACTTTGAAAAGGTGAATTTGGGAAGGATCCTTGTATGGATGAACTAGAGCTTTACTTCTTAATCTATATGCTAACATTCAGAACTGGAACTTTAAGTTCATTTTAGTTTAAATTATTAATGTTTTCGGTGTATATGAACAATTATTCTATTCCAAAATCAAATGAATACCATAATTGAATTAATCAGCAATCTCTGCTTTCACGAGTGAGTCTTTCTGTAGCAATAGAAATGAAAATAGGAACATTGCTACATATATCAATATAGTTTCTAAACTCTCCTCAAATTTTGTGCACGTTTTTGCATTAGCTCTGACTTTTCAGTACCATGTTTAAAATGTAGCAACCAGAAGCCTCTGAAAAGTTATGAGTAGTGTCCCATTTTGGAGCCACACCGTATCATCCCTGAGGCAAAGGCAGCAGATGGAGACTCCACAAAAAGCAGAGGATCTCCTACCCTCTTGCCACCAGGCTGAAGGAGGGGACCTAAGAGAACGAGCGGAATGGAAACAGGTCCCTGCTCGGGGCGGCAGGTGAATTCCCTCCAGGCCTCCCTCACCTACCCAACTGCCCTTACACAACAGGTTTGGGGCTCTGGAAGTTGAGGGTCCGGCAAATGAATATGCAAATACAGACGAGGGCCCATCCAGGGGGCTGCCTAGGGTGAGGCAGTCTGCCCCACGCATCCTGACTGCCTCTGTTAAGAAAAAAAGGAGGGTGTTTGTCACAGGCGATTCCCTCCTGAGGGGAACAGAGGGGCCAATATGCCAACCGGACCCAACCCACAGGGAAGTCTGCTGCCTCCCTGGGGCTCGGGTAAGGGACATCACTAGGAAACTCCCTGGTCTGGTACAGCCCTCTGATTATTATCCACTATTGGTCATGCTGGTTGGAACTGATGAGGTAGTAGAGAGAAGTCCAAAAGTAATCAAAAGGGACTTCAGGACACTGGGGTGATTGGTTGATGGGATCACAGGTAGTATTTTCCTCAATCCCTTTAGTGGCAGGAAAGAATACTGATAGGGACA
Organism: Antrostomus carolinensis; assembly: GCF_000700745.2. NCBI lineage: Eukaryota > Metazoa > Chordata > Aves > Caprimulgiformes > Caprimulgidae > Antrostomus > Antrostomus carolinensis. Next base: position 600 of record NW_010297456.1, on the reverse strand, counting down.
GGAAGACACACCAGATTAACACATGGCTCAGAGGCTGGTGCCATTGGCAGAATTTTGGTTTCTTTGATCATGGGGAGGTTTACACGGCACTGGGTCTGATGGCAACAGATAGATTTCAGCTGTCTCAAAGGGGGAAGAGGATTCTTGCTCAACAGCTGGCAGGACTCATCAAGAGGGCTTTAAAATAGGTTTGAAGGAGAAAAGGGAGAAGGGGATAAAAGTAGGCTCAGTAGAGATGAGCCCAGAGGCAGTATGCCAACGTTGGGGGTGAAATCTATAGCCCAGGTAAAGTGCATCTACATCAATGCATGCAGCATGGGTAATAATCAGGAGGAGCTGGAAGCCCATTGTGCATCAGGGTTTCTATGACATAGTCGCAGTCACAGAAGCATGGTGGGATGACTCTCATGACTGGAGTTCTGCAATGAATGGCTATAAGCTCTTCAGGAGGAATAGGCAAGGAAGGAGGAGTGGTGGGGTGGCTCTCTGTGTTAGGCAGTGTTTTGATTGTACTGAGCTTGAAGTTTGTGATGATGAGGTCAGGTGCTTATGGGCAAGAATGAAGGGGGAAGCCAACAAGGCAGATATCCTGTTGGGAGT
>NW_010297455.1:6995-10241 GCF_000700745.2 Antrostomus carolinensis | reverse complement strand
TTCCCATGGAGTCACGGACCTCTTTGGGCTCTGCTCCCAGCGCCAGCATGGGGACATCCATGGGCTGCAGATGGCCCTCTGGTCCCGCACACCTCCTCACCCCTGGCTCTGGGCATCCACCCCCACTCTGGCATTGAGCGTCTCTTGGGGTCTCAATTCAGTCACACTTTCCCTTGGGCTCAGCTTCTCTGCTCCAGTGTGGAGTCCTCCACGGTCTACACGTGGGTCTCTGCTCTGCCATTGAACCTCCACAGGCTGCAGGGAACCTCCTTTGCCTTCTCCTACTCCATGCAGTTGAGCTGGGTGTCTGAAGTTCTCTGTCCATCCCCTCCTCCTCCTTCCTCCTGGCAATGAAGCTCTCTCTCTGTTTAGGCTGATGGTCGTCTTTTGTTCAGGCCAATGGTCTCTCCTCCACCTTCTTCTCTTCAGGACAGTCCTTCTCCTCACAAATATGGATTTTCAGAGGTGTTTCTCTAGTGCTCATTGGCTCAGCCTGGGCTGGGGAGGTACACCTTGGAGCCAGGGGAGCTTTCACAAAGCTTCTCCCAAGGTGGCCCCTTCCCCCACTACCAAAACACCCCCCAACTCAACACACCTGGGAAATGCTGCAAAATTTTACTTTAAGGGTAACAAGAGTGAGTTTGTCTTCAAAAATATGCCTATAACTCATCAGATAAGAAAAGGGGCTTGCTGCATCTTCTCCTATAAAGGTCTTAGAAGAGCGTTATCTTAATGCACGCAGCTGCTTTTGTATCTCTTTCAAAAAAAAAAAAAAAAAAGAAAAAAAGCTCAAATCCATCCATCTCTAGGAATAACACTAATTCTTCAAATTGCCAGCCAAGAGAAAGCTTGTTTAAATTTCAGCTGAAATGAGATAACGGAAGAGAAATAACATGCAAAGTCACATGAACACACTTACAGGTTTACCAGTCACAGCCAACTCTTGTTTTTCTCTCACAGAGCTTTTCAGATGGAAAGCACTGGGCAGGTTGTAGCACGTAGGAAAACGATGATGTGACCCAAAAACAGAACTGCTTGTCGACATTTTCATTTAGAATGGACATTTGTATTTGCACTATAAATAACGCTACCCCCTCAACACAAACCTCCCACTTTTATATAGACCTACAAGGATGCACTTCTGCTACTTTTAATGAGTACTGTTTTCCCAGGCTTTTCTTTACTCAACTGTGCAGATTTAATATGCCTCAAGGCATTTACAGCTTGGCTAATAAAGAAGAGAGTGCTTGGGAAATTTGATTGACTCAGGAATTAGAATTAGTATCTGACAGATGTGTACAAAAAGGTCAGTTAGAATTATCAGCAGTGGAGAAACTCCAGGGACAGCTCTCACCTGGCTTTTCGGCAGGCTTTTTAGCAGGTAACACCCTGCAGATCCGCTCCATCAAACAGACCTTGGAAAGGGAAGCAGCTGCACAGCTGCTGAAATGCACTGGGCAGGGAAAGCTGGCTCTTCTCCACAGCATCCTGTCCATTCCCTACTTAACCAGCTCCCCAGCAAATCATTTCCATCTCTTCCTTGCTGGGTGCATTTCCCACCTTGTGCCCTCTCAGACCGCCCTAGGGTGTGACCACAAGTCATGAGGAACCTCAATATCCTGCAAAATCAAAGCAACCATCTCCCCTGTTCCATTGCCCCTTTCTTTTTTTCTCCTCCCTAAAAACTTAACTGCACCATTCTTATGTAGCAGTAGTGAAATTCTGCTATCTCTTGAAGACCATTTCCCCACAGCTGGCAAGCTCTGCTATCCAAAGACCACCATCCCAAAAGCAGAGTGCTTCTTGGTAACTCAGACTGCTAGCTGCAGATCCAGAGCCATCTGCTCCAGCCTCTGGCCAGCTCTGTGGACCCAGCTTTGGGCCCGGCTGAGCTGCGGGCAGAGCCCTTCCCCTTTTGCTGGCTCTCAAACACACCCTGGGTCACCTTAGCACACAGGATGCTTTCCCAGCGAGAAAACACAGACCAAGAAATCCTGCACTTGACTTCAGCCAGACACAGAGGATTTGCCCACCCATACAGAGCAAACAGGCTTTTAAAATAAATAATTATTTATTATTTGGAGGGGCAGGAAAATATTAGAGATCAAATTTAAGGTAACAGAGAGTAGGTACTTAGTCTTATGTCCGTGTCCAGCTTAGTAAAATTTAGAGCAAATCTAGGTGCAAGTATCTGAATGTTGTACTACTAAAGAGGTTTCTCCTTTTCCTCCTGCCACGATATTTCCAGGAATGATTTATCTATATAATGATTTTAATATTTTAACATAGCAGATCTCCTTTCCTTGAAAAAAGAGAGAAAGAGAGAAAGAGAGAAAGAGAGAAAGAGAGAAAGAGAGAGAGAAAGAGAGAAAGAGAGAGAGAAAGAGAGAAAGAGAGAAAGAGAGAAAGAGAGAAAGAGAGAAAGAGAGAAAGAGAGAAAGAGAGAAAGAGAGAAAGAGAGAAAGAGAGAAAGAGAAAGAAAGGAAAACAGGTAGGAACAGAAGAACTGACAGATTAGATCAAATGCAAAGCCCTTCTCTATTAGTGATTGGTATTAGTATGCAGATACAATGATCATATCCCTTGTAACAGATAGATATAGAGTAATTCCCAAAAGGAACCTAGTTTATATTCCAGTCAGATTACTTACAGAGAGTATAAAATATATTTTTTAGCCTTGTTAGAAAGTAACCAAAGAAAACAAAGGCATAAAAAGACAAGTAAACAGAGAAGGATAATCCTTTCCCTTTCCATAGCTTCTGAGGAGTAATATTAAAAAATGTCTAGGGCAGATACCATAAGGACATCCATAGCCAGTAACCAACAGCAAACTTAAGATCACAATTTAAGAGAAACTTCAAGAGGTTTTGTCAGCAACTGTAGAGCTGCCATTTAACAGATCCTGACAGCAGGAAAATATAAAATAAATAAAAAAACCAAACCAAAACCAAAACCCAAAAACCAGACAAAAGCAAAGAAAGTAAACATTTCTAAGCAACAAGATCAAAGGGGTCACTACAAACGTGTCAGTACCAAGGTGTTTTAAGAGCTTCCAGCCTCTATGCACACTTCACAGAACAGCTGCTACAAGCTGGCTTTAGCAACACTGCTGTGGCAACAGCAACACTTTACTGAAGAAGACAACTTTGTTCAAAGTCCCTTATCAGAGGTCTACATAAATATTTTTAAAACCATGAAACCCATCTAAGTAGGCAAGCTTACAATCATCTGTTTGTTTTCCTGGAA
>NW_010297455.1:0-6965 GCF_000700745.2 Antrostomus carolinensis | reverse complement strand
GCTAGAAGGGCAGCCACAGCAGAGATGCCTAGAAAATCCAACCGCTGTCCGGGCATGAAACGAAACCCAGCCCCGGTGTTGAGCGTGCAGAGGCTTCGTTAGCGCAAGAGGTCAGCAAAGGTCCTGGAGAACATGTCCTGCCACTTTAAGACTTTTGTCTGAGGACCTATCACTCTCAAATACTTGTGGCCAGAGGTCTCAAACATCACCACCACCGAAAGAGACACACCAAAGTGTTGCCAGATGTCAAGAAAAAACATTGTTCCTTTATTTTCTATTTTTCTTTCGGAAGTCTATTTTCTCCCATTGCTGTTCAAGAAGCTATTTTAATTAAAAACATCAAATGGCTGCTGTGGCTTTGCTGATGCTGCCCACTCCCACGTTTCAGCTGTTGACATCAGCATTTAAAAAACACACCTTAGCTGAAATGACGCCTCAGTGAACTCATCTGCAACATTCCTTATGAAATCCAGCATAGTCTGATTTTCACCTTATTCCTACAGGAGTAAAAGTACAAAGCATACAGACAGCAATGATATCTGGAAATCAACAACCAATACTGGCTGTGATACACCGATCTATCACTCTGCCCTTCAGTCTTCACTCTGTACAAGCCTGTACATTTATACCTTTCTATAGAGCAGGCAAAGTAAGCAGAAAAACTAAAAGATTTCCTGTAAGGTTTCTAATGGCTTTTTCTGAAGCATATTATCATGAGAAAAACAATTAAAACCAGTACAAGAAGATGAAAGGCTCTGTATGCCCCGGATAGTCCAGCACCTGTTCTGATGCACCCACCGTGCCTCCTGGGGTTGGCAAATCTGCACGTTAGCTGCTTGCTTTTCACCCCAAAGCCTTTGAACTCCAGCCAGTTAAGGGTTGTTCTATTTCTCCTACCTCTATCAATTCACTTCTGACGTGTACCCCTAAATTGAAAGACTGAAGCAACAAACAGGGCAAGAACCTGCATTGTCTAAATGCAGGGTTTTGGGAACCCCTTTTAACCCTGAAGCAAACAAGAATTTAATGCCACGCAGAACAAGCAACCAACACTCAAAAGTTGCTGCTCTTCTCCTCAGGCCCATAGTAACATCAGTACGTATTGGATGCAGTCATCTGGTCCTCCAACACAAGCAGATTACTAGAATGCAATGCTTACAAGGCAGAACCTCTCACCCAGCTCTGTGCTTTGGGACACATCTAAATGAAGCTGCCACCAATGAATGAGACTCCTATGGACAGTGGAATCTCCAGCCCGCAACACCGACAAAAGTCCAATTTATGCTGGTAAGTTTTCTCTCAGCTATCTCCAACAAATCCTCTCACCTTGTGAATTAATCAAGTGAAGTTTGCAGTTAAAGCCCAGTTCTGTCCCCAGACTTGCTCCTAATTGAATGGAAGGATATCATTCCGGGAAAGCACTACTAAAAGAAAACTCTAAAATAAGGTAAATAAAACCCGCAGAGTGCTCTATGCCATATTTATAGCCTGTACTCCAGAAAAAGCCACAACAGTGACACAGAAAATGAATGGTCTGTGGTCACTCTATTCGCTCCACCCCCAACATGCACCCAGATTCACACAGGAATTCTATGTAAAGTCAAATTTCAAATAACTTACTATAATTATTATAGGTTTGCCATACTCGTTAATGCTTTATTACTCAGAGCAAGCAGTGAAACATAAAAGCTTCTCATATTCAAAGGACCTGAAAACTGTGTAGTTCTTAATCTTGGAACTTTAACACAGGATCACTGGAAAATTAAAGTTACTACTTCCCTCTGTTGTGTAAATATGCATATGCAATGAGATTTCCTACCAGGAAAATATTCTGCCACTAAGTTTTGATATTAAGAATCAAACAATACCAAGTTTGTTTTATTTTGTAAAGTACTATATATATATATATATATATATATATATATGCAGCTTGTGCAGGAAAACAAATGGGAGGGGAGGGCAAGCCAACAGGTGCTCTAACACATTGGATCCATTTCTCTTGAAAACAGCAACGAAATTCATTCTTGAAACACTAACACAGAGAGACAATCTACATTTTTGATACATTAACTAAACCATTTACTGGAAAACTATTAATTGTCAAGCGAAAAAAGTATTAAAAATTTTACACTTAGCCCTTAAAAATTATGAATCTTGTTTCTCCTTTTTATCAACTTTGATCTGAAGGAACATATATCAGCAGCTGACATAAAAAACTCCTTGCTCTGAAGGGACCTCAAGTGTCTTCACAGTGCTTCTATCTTCATAAACTGATTAGCAAGGGAGCTCCATTTTATATATCTCATTAATTAGCACTTTTGAATTTCCAAGTGACCTAATATTTTCCAGGTGAAGTTTCTCAGTTCATCAGGGGCAATTCAAAGCCTTACTAACTCTGCCAACAGAAGAAGAGGGGAAACCACGCTGACATATTCTCTGCCATTTTACAGTGCAGCAATTTTCTTCCTGGTTCTGACTCACCGTGCAGACTCAATAAAGTAATTCACTTCCAAGTTTTCAGACACAGCACTAACCTCAAGGTGTTTCACACTTAAGGTGTCTCACACTTGAGGTGTTTAAGCCTGGCATCAAGCACCCAAAAGTTACCACAGACTTGTGGTAAGTTACCACAACCTGTCACACCTGCCTTCCAACCGAGCACCTCAAATCTGTGTGTACATCACAAAATGTTGGGGTTTTCAGTCTCTAAACTTCAGCTTTACAGTTGAAATACAGCTGTAAGACTTTCAGCAGACCATGGAGCCAACCATAACTCACCACAACCTGTAATGCACACCCACTTCCACATAAGGATGAGATTAAAGAAGGATTTTGATCTAGCACAGAGCAAGCTGTAGCAATCAGAACTGGAGATTTCTATATGGACACTTACAGGGATTTGTAATACATTCATCACCTACAATGTTTATGTTTCATTAGAGCATGTAGAGCCCATGGGATGAAGAGATTCCGTTGAAAGCATACATTTGTGCATCACGTTTTCATATCAGTGGGACATAATAGTGTTAATATCCTCCTTAAAGTTGCAGTGATGTCCTCCTTAAAACCTTTCCTTTAATCTCAAAACGTGTATACATGGAAAAAAAACTAACTTCAGTGTTACTCTAAGATTTTGTTTTCTCCAGAAAACAAAACTAATCTGATTTTGTACTACAGGTCATCACAGCTGTCCAGATTTACATCCCCGTTAATGGATACTCTCACTGATAATAGTCTGTACGTTCAGCTTTGCAGGAAAGTGTAACTGTTTTGTGTGTATGTGAGAAAGCGCATGGAAAACAGCCAAGACAACATTCCCCGGGTTTTATGAGAAGTAATCAGCCATATTCAGCTTTTTGGTAATAATATTATTCAAACTACAAATACTGATGTTCAAGATTTACTTTTTCAAAAGGATAAAGCAGACAATGTACTCAATACATAGCTAATGGCTAGCTGAGGGGAACTGCAGGATGCAAAACAATAAAAGGTCGAGTCGTAAATGCCTATCACAAAGAAAATGTTGGTGAATTTAGAGGAGAAACCAGAGAGCAGAAGAGAAGGGGCATACAGATCCCTCAGTATGGCTGAGAGTGACAGGACACCACTAACAATAACTTAATTTTTTGTTGTTGTTGTTGTTTTTTCCCCACATTTAAAATGCAAAAAAATTATTTAAGGTTGAAAGCTCAAAAGCCAACAGGTATACAAATTAATTTGTTCAGGTAGTGCCCAAATATGATATCCTGTATCTACGTAAATCAAAGTTCACTTAAGCAACCACACACAAAAAAAATCCATGTCTTTGCAGTAATAAAACCTGAATATAATCAAACATCTGTTTTGATCAGCTAAAAAATGCATGAGGATAGCAAAGAACTCTGGTTGTTGTTAGTTTTTATCTTTCCACATCTTACTAGAAAAAGATTCACATAAGAAGTGTCACAATATATTAGTATTATTTATATATTTCCAATACACACGCAACCAAATGTGTAACCTTATTTAAACTGCCTCAACACTATTTCAGCTCAGGGATCTCACAAGCCATCAAAGAAAGCACAGAAAGGCAGGGACACTTATTTCCACAGAAACATACTGGTTTGGGGGAGGTAGAAAAGGAAACGCGTGAGTAACGCTGCACGTCAGAAGTGAGCCAAGCAGAGCCCAGCCAGCAGAACCTGTGCTCGATCCCCAGGTCTCCACAGCACACGCTGGGACATTATCTTGCAGGGTCCAGGTTTTCTGCACGAGTAAACAACCTGCTGTTCTCCCCAGAAAACACACCTCTACCATCTAAACAGAAGCCTAGATTCCACTGAGAAGTTTTGTTACTGCTGGCAGCCAAACAAGACAAACTCCCCAAATTCTTGCTCTGTTTAGCCCCGTATGTATTTTGACACAGAATATTTCCATACATCATTGTTTATTGGATGATCAACCTTTATATTGATAACTGTATCATATGGAAAGGAGATAACTAAGAGCCTCGGGGGCTTTTTGTTTGTTTGGGGTTTTTTTTGTTGTTGTTGTTCAGGAGATTTTTTGCTATCCAGTTCAGTTATTAAAAATAGCTAGGGAACCAAAACAGCAACAGTATAGATCAAAAAACACATCCAGAGATATTAAGGAGGGAATGGACCAGTGAATCGATCCTATCTGATGTGCTGCATACTACAGCATGGCAACTTCTGCACAAAGCTCAGCCTAAGCTGAAACACGTTTTTTTCAGAAAATGTCTATCCCAATTTAAAAGATTTTAATAGATGGATATTGTAGAGTCTCTGTAAATCAGAGATTAAAATTATAAACTAGCTTAGTTAAAAAAAAAAACAAAACACCCCAGGCACTATGTTTCTACTTAATGGGTTGAGCAAGTTTATCTCTGTAGAGTTTAACCTGCTTATATTAACACATGTTGAGCCTCAGACACGTCTCTCCTTTGTAGCTACCCAGAGACTATAAGAAGCTACTTAGACTGAAAGTCTTCAGGTTTTTGTTTTTTTTTTTTCTTGTAAAATATTTTTCCACTCTGGAAACAATTCTTGTAACTTCTAAATACGAAACAAACTTTCCAATTTTCCAGCATTCAGAATTCCAGACTCACTAACATTATATGGGAAAATAGTGCTCCTACCTCGATGGTTCCCTCCCCATACTCATCTGCCCAAAAACCTTTTGACTACAGCCTCACAATAGGACTCAAATCCAGCCATCACGACCTCCATGCCCCTTTCAGAACGACTGCATTACAGGATATAGTCTGTCGTTTCCATTCTTTGTTTCCAGATGGACCTTATTTTTGATGTCTTATAATTATTTTTTTTAAACATATTCATATTACACCATTAGAGATACAGAAGATAAAGTTTCCAGTGCCTTCCAGCTCACCGGACAACCTTGGACATGTTACTGCATCTCAGTTCCCCATATCCTGAAGTAGAGATATCTTAAAATAGAAATAATGACACTTAATTTCTACCAGCCTTTACATGTTATAAAGGACAAAAACGAATCAGCCTCAGAAACCCAGAGTTACCTACCACTGACCTCTTCCTTAATCAGCCAAACAACTGGTAAACCATATTGTTTGGGTAATCTGTACATTTTAACAGTAACTGTATTTTGCTCTAGATGCTTAGGATACTCAAATAGCAGCAGGTAAGAGCTCTTACACAGCCACCCCAAACATGTGCCATCACTGCAGTCACAGCTAATTTTGTGCTCTGACTTTATTGACATTTATGAATTAATAGACAAGTATATTTTAGTAGGTATCACTAATCAGTATGTTGGTAGCTCAGTTAGGTCTTACTAGTTCCTACCTCTGGTTTGTCAAACTTTAAGATTTAAAATGGATTACTGTATCTTTCACAGAGCCAGAGAGACTCCTCCCTAGTTCCTACCTCTGGTTTGTCAAACTTTAATGGATTACTGTATCTTTCAGAGAGCCAGAGAGACTCCTCGTACAAAAAGGAGAAAGACAATTCAGATGAATTGCACAAGGAGAACTGGTTTCCAGAATATAAATTAAAGATGAAATGCAATAGAGACAACAGCAAAAGGTTTCATACAGAGCAAGCATAATCAGTGCTTAAGGATTTCCTGCAATCAGAAGAAATTGCCTATTTTTTTCTCCTTATGATCAAGCGAGCCTGCCATCTCGTACCTCTCTTACATTACGCATAATTAACCGTTTCCTTACGAAACTGCACACCACCCAGAGCCCAGCCTTCCTCAAATGGCGAGTAGCTGAACTCCTTTCCTTTCTGTTTTGAAATTCCAGGCTCAGCCACAAGCAATTTCCAGGCGCTGTGTTTAAAAAACAAAAGGGGGGAGCTGTGGGGTCTGAGGTTTTTCGCTAGGAAAATGGAGTTGTACCTGCTGGACCTTGTCGGAAGAGAAGCCTAGAAGACTCAAGGACATGAAGTAAACAAATGTGACCTTTGGTCTATGGAAAAAATACCAGAAGAAGACAGAGAAACTGATAAACAACCAGCTGGGTCGTTTTTGGGGAACATCTGCAAAGAATAATTAGGACTGTAAATCTTAAATAATTAGGAAAGTAAATCGGTGCCAGCAGGTCATGGTGACCATCTATATCCTGTATTTTTATATAATAAATCTAAGCAATTAATGAATGTATTCTTGACAGCTTACTAATAATCAATCATGTTAATACCAGTAATAGAAACATATAAAAATGTAATCAGAAAACCGAATAAACGGATGTCTGTAGCATTCACATTGAGTGTATTGCAGCATCTCTTCTTTGTCGGCAACGATTGGTGACCCCGACGTGATTCATGGAAGCCCCGATGAGTGAAATAAGATACGACAAAGGGCGCTGCTGGCGGGAGACTTCGCTACCCGTGATTCTGGCTGGAAACATTGGTGAGCAGTTTGCTACTGTAATGGGGTCCACTGTATCAGAGGAAGCGCAGGCCGCTTTAACGATTATTATG
>NW_010297454.1:0-6766 GCF_000700745.2 Antrostomus carolinensis | reverse complement strand
TGGGCCGCCTGCGCAGGTTGTAGCCATGCTGTGGGGATCGTATGCGGGCCCTCTCTGGGGCCATGGTCCTCTCCAGGTGGGCGGGCGAGCCGACCATGTACTCCTGGTAGTCATTGTCCCCTCTGACCGAGTGCAGCAGCTGCTCAAAAGGCTGCCTGCACATTGGGCAGTTCTGGTTGCTCGCGGCACTGTTCACACTCCCTGGTTACAATACTTTATTGGATGAATCCACCTATTCATGGCATTCTTTTTACTTCTGGCTAGTTACATAAGAAGTTTTCTTACCTTGTTTTTCTTGCATTCTTTCTCACAAATCCCATTCCACTCTACTTCTTCACTCAAAGTCAGGATTTAATTGTTCAAGGGCAAAGCCGCTTGCAGCTTCGGCTCTTAAAGCGCCAACAGGTATTCTTTATTGCAGTGATGGATGCATGAGGGATCGCTCCACCTATCGTGCACACCCTATAGAACACAAAGTAAAGTTTATATTACACAGAAACATACATATTAATTATATTTCCTTAAATAATCATGTATATTCAAAGCAAATTTCAGAAATCATTATCATAAAACTCCACCTTACCACGCATGCTCATTAAGCCTTGAAATGAGTCAGAGGCTTGCTTTTGCAACCACCAAGGACCTCCAACCCAAAAGAAAGACCCTCTAATGACCTTGTCTTAAGGACCTGGCTCAACACGTTCCCTGTCACATCCCAGTGATCAGTAAAACAAAGAGTCTTAAAGCTTCTATAAACATTAAGGTAATAAATCTCAATCTCTAAAACACTATAATCAAAGGTGCATTGTTCTTAATTCCAGTACTGAGTTAATTAATAAAACAGACCTGTGACTTTACAGAGATAACATAAAATAACAATTTTTTTTCTTGATTACCAATTTTATATATTATTTTATTTTAAGTCTAAAATTTAAACTTCTACCATAACAGAATGAGTCTCTTTATTCCCTTACAAAAGATAACTATGTGAAGCTTTTCACTTAGAGAGAAACTTATAAAAGATATTTCATGTTGGTTTGGGGAATTCATGCTAAGAAATAACAATCCATATGATATTAGACCCTCAGAGCCTAAGAACAGAACCAAAAAGGGACTCCTACAATTCTTTTCCTGATTAGGAGCAAAACTTTAGAAACAAGTTAATTATCTAAACCTCTTACACATACTTCTGAACTGCAGATTATTTCCTTACAAATGGTCCATGCTCATCCCCTCAAGTGTTCTTCAGACTCTAAATTTAGCATTTTTTGCAAGTATTAAGCCACCTTGGAATAAAATGGGAAACTTTAAAAGAAAATTTGAAAGTGAGGAGAGGGAGCTTTAGCAGGTGTTAAACAGCCCAGAACAGACATGAGGAGGAAACGTGATTACACTGTAATTTATATGATGGATACAACTATAAATCAAGTCCATGAACACTGAAATGTTACCAAATGAAGTCAATGCTTTCAACTGACTATGTTGTCATAAAAGGCAAGAAAAAAATTCTTAATTCATTAGGTGTCTCTGTGATATGGTACTTTACAGTAAGACTGTGAAGTTCAGTTGACCAATATTTTTGCCACAAAGCACACAGAAAAAAATAGCGCATGGAAAATGTTCTCCTATTTTTAACTCCTCAGGATCAGATTCAAATTCCTGCATTTAACTTTTCAGGTTCCAGTACCTTCTGAGAAGGTTGTTTCAAGGCAATTTCTAGAAAGGCTATTTCAGCTGAGATGCATCAATTTTCATATCCTATGGATTATTCTGACCACAGAAAGAAGAGACTAAGGTAAGAAAAGTAAATTCATTCTTGACTGCATGACTGTTGTGCTCTCATCAAAATCCAGTTCCAGGATATCAGATTGAAAGTCTTCTACAAAGGTGATGTGAAACCTGTGAGAGCCAATGGTATTTCCAAATAAAGCGAAGTACGCTACAAAAATGTGCCTAAGGAAATTCCTGAGGAAAAAAACAAACAAACAAACAAACAAAAAAACCCACCCTGTATATTTAATTATGATTAAAGTTAAAACAATAATTAGAAATCACTCTGATTTTCTCACTAGTAACTAACAGAGGCATTGAGGATTAAGTTTGATCTCCTGTTTTTCTTTCTGATGACACAAAAATGCTCACTACTTTACTTAAGCTCTTCCTTACCTGTCAGAACTGGAATTCATGGAAAGAATTAATTTACATTACAGATAACAGAGCAGGTTCTGCCCACAGAAAAAGTCAATAGCTGCTTTCAACAGGTCTCTCCAGAGACCTAAATGGTATGGCCTCCCTGTTTTGGAAAGGTGGTCTGGCTGCCGTTGTGGCCCTGGAGGCAAAGTTGGGATGTGGCTGTGGAAGCTGGCCACTTACAGTGAGTGAAGACATTTGGTTTCCTAGTCTGCAGTTGCTCCAGAGAGAATAGCTACATCAAGCCCAAAATGCAAGTTTTTTCTTAATCGCTTACCAAACCAGCCCAAACTCCTTTCCAAAGCCATGACCCTCCAGAAAAAACACACTAATCAAAATTCACTTTTGACTTACCTTGCTATGAAGCTAGGATCCTCGTCTTCTGAGCAAACATGAAAATCTCCCTCTAGATTTGTATGTGTACTCAGAAAAAGAAAAATACCATGAAAATCACTCAGAGTAGAGTAGGAAAACACACCAGTTTTGATGTTTCTCACAGCTACAGTAAAAGCTTATTCCTGTAGAAATCAGACACAAAATAATCAATACAAAAGACATTTTGCACTCTGGGAAAGCCTGTGCAGATTGATGGTTTGGCGAGAGATTTATTCACAGGTGTGTTCTCGCTTGTTCAAGAATAAAACAGGTAGCAAAGCAGTAGAGCTGATACTCTTGTAAATGACTGTGTATGGTGCATTAGTCCCTTTGGAAGCCAGTCTGGAGCTAGAAAAAAATCTCAAAAATCCCAATATCGATCTCACTGTCAGTCAAATTACCATTTTCTCCAGTACATGCAGGAAAAAAGAATTATTTTCTCTGCTTTGTATCATTGTGCAGTTGTGTTTATATTATACAAAGAACAGTTTACAAAAAAATTCTAATCCAGAAATAAGATGGAAACAACGTTTTATATGCATTTCAGTAGCTAGTTATTTTATTATTTTATTAAAACATATTTCTCCAAAATAATAACTATGATAAATTTAGTTTTTATTATTAGAAACATGAGAAAATTTCTCCCCATTTTACTGTATTTTCAGCCAACTTGCCTCATGTTCTTTCAAAGATACCAAGTTGAGCAGAAAAACTCAAGGAATAATGGGTTTTCCTAATTTTTCATGATGCTTGGTTTGCACAAAGCACAGTTTAATGTAGTCAAAAGGAGGTATTTTGCAGCTTCTGTGATCCTAAAGGTTGACAATAATTTCTCACAAATGTCATGACAATACTACTAGAAAATCTACCCTGTAGATTATTTAACATAATTTCTAGAAATGCAATTCTAAATTCAACAGAAAATCTTTATTCCCTGAAAGGAAGAAAAGGATATTTTTCCCTATCTAAAAGATAAAATTACTAGGGACAAAGGCACATGTTATTCTCTGTATTTTACCTTCAAAATTTACATCACAATGACCAAATTAATCCCTGATTTCACTGAAAACTCATGAAGAATGAATGCAGTGACTGTGGCAGTTTTTAAATTTAGCTTCCTATAGAAATGCCAAAAAAAAAAATAGTGCATTATAGATAAAGAATTAATTTTCCCTCTAAATACCAAAAAATACCTAAGACAAGATCAAAACCAAAACAATTACTACTTTTACAATGCAAAATCAGAGAATTAGTATTCTTAGTTATAATAAAAACCAAAAGGCATCAATATGTACAAAGCTATTCACTGTTTCTTTCAAGATTAATTCCACCTTGCTCTCCTTTTAGTATATCTTTTGTGCTAGAAGGCACAATATAAAACTTTCATCTGAAACAGTTAAAGATGTACACTGACAGACAAGAGCCCTTAAATATTCATACTTTCACTTGAGCTAATGACTCTGAGAGCTTAAGAGTTCAATAAAACATTGTTTGCACAAAATTTACACTTAAGTAAGTAATTAGGCAAACAGATGCGGCCTCTCACATTGGATTTCAGCTGTGAATGGATGCCTGCATTTTTCCAGGCACAGAAAAGAACCAAATTTCAAAAACAGGCCATGAAGAACGCCAGGTATTACGTAAGCACCAATTTCACGTGTCCTAGGATTTCCCAATTACAAACTTAATTGGGATTATTAAAAGTACAGAATATCTCCCCAGTTGCTCCCAAATAAATCAATGCTGTCTTCACCTTGACTTCCACAGTAGGATTATTAATTTAAAATGAGTGCTTCTAAAAATTTAATTTTAACAAGTAATAACCCTTAAATAATTACAGAAAATCCTTGGCAGACTAATAGCATAAGGAACATACAAAACAAAAAAAGAGAAATACCTATTTTACAAGTAACAACAATGGACTGTTTTCAGTCATAAATTAAATTACTTTTTATCACTTCAATAAATTCAGTAAATAAAATTTAAGCAGTAATACAGATGCAAGCACTTAATAAATCTGAAAGTCCTTACAGACCTTAAAAAATGTTTGCCAAAAAAAGTCAACATTTAGAGAAGGGAGAAAAGGGGGTTTTGCCCTCCTTATCATTACAGTGTAAAACTGTATCTTTACCCTACATACATGAAAATGCATACCTCTCCCCACCTCTTGTTCTTTCAGAATTCTACGTCAGGGCTGTCAGGAAGCCCGAATTTTCAGATTTTGCTTGTTATAATGGAAAAGCTATGAACAAACTGATGTTTTATTAATTATGGCTTTGCGCTATACAAGGATACTGGACCCTAAAATAGGATGACTTTGCTACAGAAACCAACCCAGAGACCCGATTTCAATCAGTGCAAAGGGTCTTATGGATTTATCAATTTTCTACCCTTAGGGGAGGCCACAGAGGGAAAATTCCTCTGCTTAGAATCTGCCACAGACTCTCACATAGGACCCATCAGTCAAGCTGAAAAGTTACCTAAGAGAAAATGTTGCTTGGTGTTTCCACTGCTCCCCATATATTAGGTGGACACGGTTTCAAGAAAGCTTGCAGGTCTGTGTTCATTCCTTCATCATTACTCAGAGAAGACAATAGCAAAGGTGCTGAAAAACCTGACCCTTACATTTAATAATGAAATAATTTCTCCTGGGTTCACATGGTTTGTCCTCTATGCTCTCAATCTGTGACACAGACTTTATAATTAAGCAGCAGAAAAAAAGATTATACAACTCAATAAGACACATCCTGTCCACACACAGCCCAGATCACAGGCTCTTTTCTTTTTTCTGCATATGACACTATGTGGAAATCCATTTCTGAAAGTGCAATCAATATCAGCCCCCTAAAATTTGGCACTAAATAGGCAGTATTATAGAAACAAATTCAGATAATAACATATTAAATCTTATCTCTAAGGAGTGGAATAGTAGTTTTATTCATAAGAAATTTCAGAGTAGAAGGAAAGAAGAAACTACCAAAAAGGTACTGCTATGCTCCAACCTTCTACAGTACAGCACAGCTAGGGACCTAAATTCTTGATTGGATTAAAGAGCATTAAAAAAAAAAAAAAAAAAAAGATTTCAAACAAACTGAATAGAAAATCCACTGCCTACTACGTTGTTCCAGTATTTTATTGCCATTGGTGACAATCTTCATTTCAAATCAAAATTTGTCTAGATCCAACTTCCAAACTTTGGGTCTTCTTTTATAACTTCAATCCCTGCTTCTCACATACTTATTAGCAGATGTCTGTCCCTCTTCAGATTATAAATCCTTCCATTTCTCTTTGATAAGACGAATCTTTCCTGGAGTCTCTCAATTTACAGCAAATTCTTGCCACTTTTCTCTGAATCTTCTCAGACTTATCAACTTCTAAATTTAATTTTGGACAACTAAATGATCCAAGATTCTGATAAAAGCTGTTCTAGAGTCAAATACAGAAGTCTAGTCTTTCTAGTCATAAATCCCTGACACACTCTATACTTTAGTTCAAATAATTAAGGTGTCAATACTAATCTGATGCTGAATAAGGATGAACTGTACTTCACAGGTAGTATTAAAATGATGTTTTACACTCTATCTAATAACTTGTTCATTTTCAAGTCTCACAGATAACAGTGGAAAGATAATAGGCCAGAAAAAAACCTAAAAATAGGGCCGGTACTTTGGAGACGTGGATTTGGTAGAAATAATCTTAGTAAGAAAAGAATGAATGAAGTATTCTCAAAACTTCTCTGTCTTTAACATGATAGTACTCTTGACCTTTACAAGATAATATGATGCGTTTTACAGAGTAATGAAAAAACTGTCGTACTGCACAGAGTTCTTAGCTGCAAGTGAGAAACAAAACATTCCTTAGAAATGCACAAGCACAAAGGAAATATTATGTAATTGGATATAGTGAACATATCAAAAATAAACAGAGTAGAAACTAGGTAGTCATATCTGAAGACATCTTTTAAAAATGACAGTAATTTATTAGCTGGTGAGTTTTCTCAAAGAAAATTACACTTTGCAATTCTCACATTTCCACATTCAAAAAAGAAAGAAGAAAAAACTTCTCTTTTTGCCAGGTAGAGCAAACAGTTTAACTGCAGAGAAGGTGCAAAGAAATCATGAAGCTGAACATGAGCCGGCAATGTGCGCTCACACAAAAACACGCAAGCCTTGGAAAGCATCGAGGTGTTTATTGCAGGCAA
>NW_010297453.1:13457-33555 GCF_000700745.2 Antrostomus carolinensis | reverse complement strand
TTGGCCCTTAACATGATTTTTAGGGTAGGATCAGAAAGGCACCTGTGACCCCATCCACGTCCCTGCCCTCCAGACTGGAGGGTACTGCAGGGTTAGCTGGAAAATGCACAAAGTGAAAGAGCGAGTGTCTCTGGACCACAGCCGGTTTGTATCCTGTTTGCTCGGTGTTGCAATAACCCTGGAGTGGCCTCAGGGGCAAATGGGACAGCTGAGGGTGGTGATGGAGCTGCCAGCACTCCTCTGAGCAGATCACAGAGATGAAGAGCAGAGCCGCCCTGGGCTGAGCTCAGTGGGGAGCAGCACTGGACACAGATGCTTGTCTGCCTGGCTTTGATCCAGTCCAGTTCACAAAGATGTGCTTAAGTTTAACAGATGAACAAGCACCTTTGATATCAAATCTTGTTATCTTTGCTAACTTCAAGATCAGGGTATTCAGGTGCTCCTGAGGCAGACAAAGAAACACCCTGCCTGCAATCTCAGCCTTCAGCAGACCAGGAAGAGCTTCTGGCTGACAGGAATACCTCCACCTCACTCAGATGAGACCACCAGTTTGTTCATTCTTGTTCCAAACTGTATCTGATCTAGCAGGTAACTGCTGATTTGCAGAAGACCCCAAGCATCATCTACCACAATGAAAGTCTCATTTTTCTGGCCATATTCAAGACCCCCAATGAATCCAGGACGTATCAGGAATCTGACGGCTAAAGACCTGCATAAACCTTATGTGTAAATACCAAAAGTGTGCTAGAAGTTTCTTGAGGTGTCTTTCCAAGCAATAGTTTGCCATGACTTCTGGAACAGAAGCCCTTGGTTTGCTACACATGGACCACCCTTTGAAATCCTGGTCAGCAGCAGTGGAGATGCTGGTGATGCTTATCACTCATGAGGAGGATGCTGGGCAGGGAAGACCAGAGAGATGGACTAACAGCAAATGAGTCCTGCTCAGGTCTCAGCAGACTCTGGATAATCAGATCTATTCACCTTAATAAGAATAAAGCAATGTTTGCATTGCAGGAGAATTTCTCCTGCACTGAATTATGTGCTTTAATTGCTGCTTCTGTAAACACCCCCTTGAGATTTGATGAGCAAATGACATTCATTCCTTCTCAAACATCATCTCCAGGAACCCAAACTCAGTGTGAGCTGTATCATACAGAGGCAGTTTGCAGAAGGAAGTGTCATTACAAAGCAGAAGGAGGGAGATGACTTCCAGAGCACTGCCAGTAGCTCTGCTGTGAAGCTGTCTAGAACACTGTGTCAGGCAACTGAGAATCCCTGGGCTGGAGGCAGAGACAGACCCACTAACGATACAACTGTTTCTTCCTGTCCTGACACAGAGGAAAATACCTTCCTGTCAGAGAATCATAGAGTCATAGAATGTTGGGAATTGGAAGGGACCCACAAGGATCATGGAGACCAACTCCTGTCCCTGCACAGGACAATCCCAACATTCAGACCATGTCCCTGAGGGCCTTGGCCAAATGCTGCTGGAATCTTGTCCCGCATGCTGCAGGCTGGGAGAGTCAACGAGACTCAAGCCAACCTCTCAGTGCTCACACTGCCTTGTAAGACCCGCTCTGACACCCCTGCAAGAACAGGAGGCACTTCACTGCTATATGACATACAAGTTTCTCTTCTTTTTTTGAGTGAGACTTCCTGGACAGGTCCCACACGCCACTATTCTGTCCTTCCACCTGCAATCCCACTGCCTCTCCACTCCATGAACCTGGACGCTGCAGGTCCCCACCTCCTTGACCACAGTGCGTCTGGCACATGGGATCACAGAGCAGCCCGATGGAGGTGGAAGGTGGGGGACAGCCAAACCCTATGGTGTGTTTCATTTTGGGGCATTCAGGGTGGATCTCAATGCAGCATGGTCAGCACCAGCTGTTGTTGTAGGAGCTCTTGGCTGGCATCAGGTACTGTTTTTCCCAAACCAAACGAGTGTGGCTTGAGTAGATGTTGCTGCTCTCTCTCTCCCAGAGAGTTTAAGATTTGTTCATTCTTTGTTTATTTCCCTTAATCTAAAATAAAAGTCGTCAAGACTGCAAGTGCATGTTTTACTCTTTGCGTGAGAAACACAAGAAAGAAAAACAATTGCAAAGGAAGGCAGAACATTTCACTCGCAAGCTTTCAAGGGATTATTTCCAATGACAGGAGAGAAAAAAATAACAGCTTTTGAAATGTAGAGGAAAATACTTTGACAGCATCCCCATTAAACAGCTTTCCTTTAAGCTGCAGTAATTATGTTCACTTAATACCAGACAGTAAAATATTTACAAACACAGGGAATTAAATGAAGTTTCCAGTCATGATACAGCTGTACCTCCAGCTCTGCCTCCGGTGGAGCCTCTTGTAAGGGGGATGAGGCACTGGAGCTTGGCTGTCTTATCCTGCCCTCATGGTCATAGAATCATAGAGTCATAGGATGTTGTGAGATGGAAGGGACCCACAAGGCTCATCCAGTCCAACTCCTGTCCCTGCACAGGACAATCCCAACGTTCACACCATGTCCCTGAGGCCCTTGGCCAAATGCTGCTGGAATCTTGTCAGGCTTGGTGCCATGAGCACCTCCCTGGGGAGCCTGTGCCAGTGCTCCACCACCCTCTGGGTGCCTGAAGAACCTTTTCCTCATGGCCAACCTCACCCTCCCCTGCCACATCTTCCTGCCATTTCCTCTGCTCCTGGCATTCGTTGGTGGCCAGAGAGAAGAGATCAGTGCCTGCCCCTCCTCTGCCCCTTGGGAGGAAGTTCTGGACCCCCATGAGATCTCCCCTCAGTCTCCTCTTCTCCAGGCTGAACAAACCAAGTGACTTCAGCCTCTCCTCACACGGCTTCTTCTCTAAACCCTTCCCCAATGTTGTGTCCCTCCTCTGGACACTCTCCAGCAGCCTTAGATCCTTTTTCTCCTGTGGTGCCCAAACTGTCCCCAGTGCTGGAGGTGAGGCCGCCCCAGTGCAGAGCAGAGCGGGACGATCCCCTCCCTCTCCCGGCTCGCAGTGCAGTGCTGGATGCCCCCAGGACACGGGTCCATACACTAAAGGTAAGAACTTACTCCCACTGCCTTCTAAAGAGCAGTTACTCCCGTGATGGACCTGACAGGGAGAAGCCTGTCTGGGGTTAGGCAGGGAGGTTCACTGTGAGCTTGGCATGTCTCGACAGCGGCCTCATGTAGTGTGAGACTTCCCTTCCCAGTATCTCCTTCCCAGACACAGCTGAGCTCCTTCTCTTCTCTGCATGAGTGTCCCAGGGCTCCAGCTGCTTCATCCTTCAGCTTTGAAGCATTCGGGCTGAATCTCTCATGACAAATGCTCCCTCCCTGCCAGGGCTGGGGAAAGTGGAGACTCTCCCAACAAAGAGTCTTTTTAGTTATTTTTTCCCCACTTTGCTCCATTCTTTTTTATACTTTCTCCATTGCTCCTGCCAATCTCCCAGGCAGGGCAGGAACACTTCATGGCAAGCTCCACTAGACTGAAGCCCCATCAGTCCCCAAGTAGCTCAAATCACACAAATCCACGAGAATCAAATGTTCAGAGATTTGATTCTCCTCTGTCAGAGGAAGAGTAATCAAATTCACCTTTAGTAATTGGTTAATTCAAAAATAACAGCCTAGATTGCTGCCAGATGAAGGGTCATTAATACTGATCATCATCTGAACGAAAAAGACCCTCAATTAATATGAAAATATCCTTCTTTTTCAACAAGAGAGTCTGAACTTTGAAACCCATAAAAATTACACAAGACATTCTGGAGAAACAATTGACAAAGAAAACAGTAACCTGGCTTATCAGGGACTGTCACAAGCCAAGCTCCAACACAACCTTTCTCAGAGAAAAGCTGCAGAGATGGAAAGGGAATGAGTACACAGTAGCACATCGATCCCACAGCCTGGAGCCTGGCAGATAAAGACTTTAGGAAAAGGTTCCAAAAAAAAAAAAAAAATTGGATATATATTATCTGTGACAATACAGCAGTGCACACAGCCATGGCTTTTCACCAGACCCCCGCCGATGGTCTCAGAGGGTGCTTCATGGCCTGAGCGGCACCACTGTAAACCACAGATATCTGGATAGGAAAGAAAGAAAACAATGGATGGCATGGAGGAGAATCAGCCTGCAGCTAAAGCATGTTTGCTTTGAGTGTGTGACACAATTAAACTGGTTTTCCCCCTTTTCTCCTGCCCCGTGTTGCTGGTCCCCTGTTTATCAAGCCTGTGGACATACGAGCTCTCATCTGACTCCTCTGCAAAAAGACAAAAGTTGGGGTTTTTTTGTTTGTTTTTTTGGGGTTTTTTTTCAGAAAATAAACCTGGGCATGGAGCAGAGGAGAAGTCATGTCAGTGCCCATGTGATACACACACTGCATCCCTCAACCTGGAGTGTGTGCTACTCCAGCAGCAGCGCTACAGAGGACAGCACTGGTCCCTCCCTGGGGACTTTGTCCAAGTCACTAGACACTGCTCTCCATGTCTTTTGGGACATCCCTGCCACAGCTCAGCTCTGAGGACATACATCTCTTTTCCTGGCAATCATAGAATTTCCCCCACATAAATGGCCAAAGGCTTTTGAGCAAAATTGGCCCAAATGAGGTTTTATCGCCTCTCTTAAGATGAGGGTGGGGTGTTGTTGGCTGCCCCTGCTACCCAAAGGCAGAGGTTGACCCAAGGGACAAAGCAGTGATGGAGGGATTGAGGAAAAGGTATTGGAGATATAGGAGAGCTTTTCCTGTTCCTGCAGCTGCCAGCTGCCTTCTCCCTCTTGGGGTGTAACTGGCCATTCCCCTTCCAGCACCCTGTTAGGGGGGCACCAAGGCCAGAGGTGCTCTGCAGCCTCCCAGCAGCCCACTGCTCAGAGAACTGCCTGCCTGTGGTCCTGTGCTGAAGCTGACCTGGCCCTCACAACTCTATTCTGGAGAAACAAGTAAGAAAAATTATGAGGAACTGAAAACACCCAGGCACAAAATGCCATGAAAGTACCACCGGAGTGTGCATTCAAAAATGTGTTACAGCCATGTCTCAGCTTGGCTGAGCGTCCTGGTTTTTGCTAGGACAGGGTTAATCTTCTTCTTCTTATCACACTGAGAGAGCAGCGTCACTGTGCTGCAGGCTGCCAGCTGTGGACTAAGGCAAGACTTGCAACTAAAATAGAAAAGACTGAAAAATGAGGCTCAGAGCCATCGTTGGACCATTCACCTGTTGCCTCACCACCATGGGAGTTGGTCAAGTCCAACTTTAATCAAAACAGCTCTGTAGACTGTGTGCCTCAGCCATGTTCCACAGACAAAAGCAAATACTCAAGGGCTCTGATGAACTGGAGCTTAAACTGCACAAAGCTAAATTGAATAAAGCCCATTTTAACTCTGAATGAGCATGTCCACACAGGTGGCTAATATAGTTTAAACCAACCCACTTGAGAAGTTCATTTGGATTAATTTTCCTGAAAACTCTCAAGTAGGGGAGTCCTGCATCCCTGGACTGTGACCTGGACAGTATCAGGAAAATGACCTCTCCCTTAACCTGCTGTCACTCGTTTCCTTCTCCGCAGCTGTGCTTCTTTCTCAGCAGTTTACCATTATGTTGGACAATAGAACACCACCAGCATTAAATTACTCTGCCACTTGCCAAAGAACTTGAACCATGTAGATGGATTTTAAATCACCAAACAAGGCTAAAGAGGTCTTCTGCAACAAGTACCTTACCCATAATTGGAAATTTCTTTAATATCTTATCGATTGATTTCTTTATTACCCTTTGACGAAGTTTAACACAGTAAACAGAATTGATCCCAGAGGCCAAGGGCTGGGGCTGGCTGCTTCATGCCTGCTGAGAGTAAGTTGGATTCTCAAATTGAATTATAGTTATTGTTCTGCTTGTAGCATTTTTTTTATGTCTCATCATGACAGATGGCTCTCTAAATGATAGCAGATTTGTATTTCATTAGGACACTTAGTCAAAAGATCAATACTGCTTCCACGCACCTTTCTGAGAATACGTATACAGACCATACAGGCTGCGAGGGGCTTAATGCGATTTAGATCCCATTAGCTCCAAAGCAGACATATGTTTTATTTGTAATCATGTCTCATTGATTTCAAAAAAGCAGTCCTGGAAACCCAAACGCTCTTATTGTCACACTTCATCTTTTTTTCTCTGTGTGGCGGAGAAATGGCGTTTTTTTGGGGGGGTGGGGTGCTGGGAAGGAAGGTGGGCAAAGCAAGGAGGCAACATGTGTGCTCCACAGAGCTTGGGCATGGCTCTGTCTCCAATCTCCATTGCCCTCTTGTGGTCCTTGAGCAACAGCTCATTTCAAGAGACCTCTATAAACCCGGAAAAATTCCTTCTGAATTACAACCTAACACACCGAAGGAGGCTGCTTCTGCCTTAGAAGAAAGGTAAAATATTCCAAAAGGTTTGGTTTTGTTTAACACCTTCCCACTCCCTCTCATTCTTCTATCTTTCCACCCCCCATCTTCATCAGTGTCATTGATTCAATCCAGGAGTTACTTTAGAGTTACAGGCTGTATTGATTGATTTTGGTTGTAATGAGTCTTTTCAATGTAAGCAGCGGTGCATAAAGAAACGGTTTGAAACCTCCCCCTTATGGGGCATTGATTTAGTGTGATTAAAAGTGGATATAAGGTTTTAGCTATTTGTTGCTTGGTGCACAGATATCACCACAGAAATAAAACCCCAAAACATTGGAAAATGAGGTTTCCAAAAAAATGCTGAGAGCACTTCAAGGTATAATGAGCAAAGGGTGCATGCTGTCCTCTGGGTTAACTGAGCTGGTGGTGAGAGGAAGACTCCTTCATCTCTGGGGAGGAAGGACAGGAATAGCAGCTAATCCTTCAGTCGTTTGGGGACACTGGGAAGAAGTCTGGCTTTTGCTACATGTAATGACTTACACGTGTAGAATCATTCCCATAGGGGACAGGGATTTGAGCCCAGGTGTCCCACAGGTACGGGCTGAGCCAGTGAGCTGCAGTGCAGCTGGATTAGGACTGCTGAGCCTCATGCTGTGCTATCAAGATGAAAGGGCTACAGGGGAAAGAAATCTGCCAATTGCTGGGTATCAGGCTGCAGGGGATGTCCTGAAGGGGTTAATGCAGCAACCTTCACCTACGGGCTTCACCCACCACATCCCGACAGTTCTTTCCACAGTATTCTGTCCAGCTCCCCCAATTCTGACCCCTGGAAACTCTCAGTGATGTCCTCAGGATCTAATCCCTCTCCCTACATACCACAGACATCAAACTCAGAGAAAGTCTCACTTGGAATACTCATATTCCAAATTCAGCGCAGATAGCCAGACAGCCACCGACACCCCACAGCATCGAGGGAGCATCCCACCTGCTCTCACCCCTGCCAGCAGCAGGAGAAGCATGTTCTCAGCAGGACTTTGGTTTCCACCCCCACACCTCACCCAGCTGCTTTCACAGAGCGCTCTGTCAGTGTGGACACGCTGCTGCTGGACCTGCTTTTTGCACGGGGTGTAATGGCCACGTGTACCCCACTGTGCAGCCTCATCACCCAGTGCCACTTGCACCCACCTGAACTCTCCACCAGTGTCACATCACTGACTTCATTGTTGTCACTTCTGATTTACCACTGAGATCAGTCCCAGGCCTTCCCTGCTCTGTGGATGCTCAGGAGCCTTTGACACTTCATCTTTGAGAGAAAGAGAGAGGGAAAAAAAAAATCTCCCGATCTTTTAAAACATGTTTGATGTTGAGCAGCGCTTACAGCTTCATGAATTGCAAAACCATTTTAAAATCTTGGTATTACAGGAAAATCTGTTCTGGTTCACTGCCTCTGTCACTAAAACTCATAGTATGTACCTTGCCAAAGCAATTAAAGCCCACCATTAAATTTGGGATCTTGAATTATAATTTCTGGGCCAGTCCCCACTCCTCTAAACCAGTATTTCATCTTCCAGCACAATTTGGGGAGCATGAAGGGAGAGTCAGAAGTAGGAGGAGCACGCTTATCAGAGAAAAGCCAGAAGGAACCCAAGGAGCATATTTTTTATGAAACAATCTCTCTTCAGTTTCATTTCCTCTCTTTTGTGTATGGAGTGGCAGGAATAGCAGCATCAAAAGCCTTGAGGGCTGGGAACTTTTGACCCATCCCTGACTTGTCATCATAAAGTCTCCTGGCCCCAAAGTCCCCATTATAGTTTGGACTTTGAAGAGCAATAAAGAATGTCAGGCTGACAAATATTATGTTATCAGAAGAGATTTCTTCTTCAGTTTACAAGATGATTCCACAGTTTTATTGCACCTCTCTGGAGGTCCCAGTCTATGCGCTGTTATTTTTTTGCTCCTGCTCTGAAAGATGAACAAACAGCTTCATATTAGATTTGTGCCCAGAGTACCTGTCACTCCAGGATTAACAATTTTAATGGATAAAACTTAAAAGGTCAATGACTGACAAAATCAAAGCAGATAGCTAAGAAGGAAGGAAAATATAGATACAGCATTGACCCAGGCTAATAAGGATACATACTTCTTGGACATCAAACTCCAAATTCTGCCATAAAGTGACTTCGAGGTGTGGAGCTGTACAATGATTGCTCCAAACACCATTCTGTACTGTGATAAATGAACATCTCAAAAGGACATATATATTTGCTATTAATCGCTCCAAATCTCAGATGCTTCTAGAAATCTGCAATTTTGCAGAAAAAATCCTCACTATACTTCGTAATGAGAATTATCAACTTACTTGTTTCTCAGTTGTTCTTAAAAGGTCCTACCTGATAACCAGGACAACCCAATACCCACTAACTTTCAGTGAGTTCTCAAAGAACTGATGACTACAAAGGCAAGTGGTCAGAAAGAAAACAGCAGCTCTTCTCTTTTACAGTGGGCCTTGGATTTCCTCTTCTTGGTACCCTAACCCTGAGCTGAGACAAATGATGTGAGTGCTTCCCTGACTGTCCATCCATCCTCCAATAATACAGGGACACAACAGGGGACAGGGAGTGAGACACGGCTATGTCCAGTGGTTAGAGAAAAGCAGAGACTTGTGAACGTCCTGCTGTGCAAGGAGAAAGCCTGCCCACACTAAAGGTAACAGAAGAATTCTCATTCCTGTCATTTGGACTAGGATTCCCTTCATAGTCTTTCTCCTCTCCCTTTACTTCTCTAAAACAGGTATTTGAATGGAGATGCAGTAATGTGTGATGAGAAGCTGGATTTAAGCTCTGTCCTGCTGAGTGGCCCCATTAGCTGAAGCCAGGCTGCCCTGAAGTCAGTCTCTGCTTTAGCCAAATGTATGGGAAAGTGGCCTTAAAATCCATAGAAAATGGCTGGAAAATGCTCACTACTCATCCTGATGAGGGTGCTTTCAGCTGTCAACACATCAGGAGCTGTCTTTGCAGATGGCATGGCTTTGACTCACAAGAAGAAGGTTTTGCCTGTGCTGGTGCTCTGACTCAAAGGCATCTGCCTGTGCCAGACAGAAAATCCAGCCTCAGCTGGAGAGTGGGCAATGGCTGGCTACATCATTATCAAGTAAATCATTAGCTTGGGCCAGGCAGGGATCTGGATCACAAAGCTTTTCTTCTTCTCGTGCCTTTTTTTTCTGTGGTGTCACCGTGCCCAGTTAAGCAGCTGCTATGCTCTGTTACAGATGTGTTCCAGCGAGAGGTGAATGTGTTTTTATACAGAGCAGACACATCCCCAGAGCACGCACCAGCCCTTCAGTATTGTCTCCTGTCACTTGTCTGAATGCAATTGCAATATAGTAATTACTTTATCAAAATGACATCTACAGGCTTTGTACTAGAATGTCCATATTTCTCCTTCAACACCTGTGCCTACGTCTGTCAGTGCATTTGTATTTTATACGTTATATATCTGTATGATGGACTATGTCTATTAAGTATATATTTAATTTATAAGTATGGTACGTACTGTAAAAACAAGTCTTGTAGAGATTAAAAAAAACCCCAACATTTGCAGGGCAGTCTGATGGATATTTAAGTAGCTGATGGTGTTGCATCCACTACCTGAAGCACCTTGAGAAAGAAGAGATTTCAGAAAAACATATATTGGCAATAAGTTGAAGGAAAGGGCTGGATGATGTGATCTGCTCACCACACGAGCGCAGAGTCCGTCGCTGAGCGGTGGATGTGCTCAGTGAGTGGAGAGGTACAATTAGGTAAGTTAAGTACAATAACAATGAAATGCTGCATACTTTCCTTTGCAATAAAAATGATAATGATTCTGCTGAAAAATATCATTACTTCACACTCATTTAATTCTGGAAATCTAAATTCACAAAGGAAACAAGAAGCCCTTTAATCTCCTGGTAGATAAAATAGCCCAATTTTATTTCTACCATTATTTTTTATCCTTTTCCAAGACATTTTATAAGACTTCAGAACATGAGAGGACAGTTTAATTAACATTATCACATTAAAAAGCACAGCCAAAATTTTCATGGAGTTTTAATTGAAATATAATACTGTCTCACTTATTTTTTTTTTCTTTTTTTGTGCATCAAGCATAATGATGAAAAACCCAGTCTGCTCTGATTGCTGGATAGGATGTGGTGTATTAGCAACGAGGGCTTAGCAAAAGTAGCCATTTGGATAGCAAAGGATGATCTTTACTTGCAGAGATGAACCTAGTTGCTTTGTGAGCAGAAAGGCATCCTCTCCAGTTCCTTTTGTTCCCACCTCCAAAATGATTGCTTTGTCTCCACAGGTGATGCCAATTACATGCAAACATTTTTTGGATGGAGGTTTCTGCACCTGCTTCTCAACCGTGCAGAGGATAATAAGGCAGCTTTATACTCAAATAACATCTTCTGTCAGAAGATCTCTTTGAAAATGTGACATTCTGTACCTCCGCAGCCTTTTGGCAATAGGATCCAAACCTGGGACCTTCTGACTGAAAAAAATGCAAGTATTCACCTCGAGTCACAGCTGTAGCAATGTTCTCAGCATCTCATTACAACTGAGCCAACACTAGAAGGTCACCGATACAACACAGAGCGGTGCCAGTCCCCAGCTATTGATCACGGCCAGGAACATGGGGGAGGATGCTCTTTTGGACACAGAAACTGGGAAGAACAAAGCACTGTGGGTCACTCAGCAGGTCAGTGGTGGAGTCACTGGACCCAGACGTTCCCTTGGCTGTGCCAGCCCAGGAAATAAGAGCTGACATTTCCATTTGCAAAGCCTTCTGAGGGGACAGGTAGGCTGCCCAGGAGTTTTGGACATCACTATCTTATCTGGCTTAACAGGAGCTGCATGTCCATCTCCCTTAGGTGGTAAAAATGTGAGCTATGTCTTCTGACTTTTGCTCAGTCCCAACCTGAGACCTTAGAGACCTCATCCAAGGACACCAAAAGCTGGAGATGTGGTTGTTGTGTCTCACTGTGCTACCTGGATGACTGAGAATGAATTAAATTGATTTTTCTTCCCCATGTCGAGTCAGTTTTGCCCATGCCCATCACTGGTGAGTGAGCCCTCCCTGTCCTCATCCCAACCCACCGGCCCTTTGCTATGTTTCTCTCTCAATCTCACCGGGTTGGGGGGTGGTGAGTGCAGGACCCCATGGTCTGAGCTGTGGGTGAAACCACTACAGGTTCCCTGAGCCAGCCCTGCACACCAGCCTTGTTGTTTCTCATCTCCACACATCCAGCGTGTGGACGCAGGTTTTCTCCATGACCAGGCATTGCTGCTGCTGCTGCTTTGGACAGAATCAGAGCTCGGCCTCGCTAGGACAATTCTGCTCCAGCTGAACAAAGAGCTGCTGGGCTGATGCAGATAGTCACCGAGAATGTTCTTTCATTTTCCAGCAGGCCAGACGTGATGACTCTAATTGTTCCCTCCGGGCTTTGAATCACCCACCTCCTCACAACGCACCGAGGTGTTCTGCTCCATGAATGCATTACTTCTTTTAAACTTAAAAGGAGTTTATTTTCCAGCTGATGACTGGTAACTTTAGTTCACTATTTACTCATAGGGAAGCAAAGGCTAAAATTGAGTGTTTCACTTACTTGGTCACTAGCTGGCAAAATTCCTACATTTGATTTCCCTGAGGCTATCTACATCATTTTGAAGTTGCAGCAGGAAGTCTGCTGGTCAGAACGTTTCCACTGCAATGTATTGTCATCAAAATAAGCTGTGCTGCTCTAGTCAACTTCCCCTATAGAATTATATTGGTTTTGAGGATGGGTTTTGCTGGGGAATTTTCTGGAGCTTGACATTTCTCATCAGAAGGAGGAAGTGAGAGAAAGAGAGAAGAAAGAAAAATTTGCAAAATTGAGTGTCAAGAAAAATATTCTGGATTTGTTCTTCACCAGAAAGAAAAGAAAATCTGAAACCTCAAAGGTCTTTGTGAAACAAAATCAGGGTTAATTTCTTTTTCCCTGGACAGAAGTGCTAGAAACCGAATAGCCAGTCTGAGTCCACTGAAGACAAATTCCAGTCTGGTGTTTCAGACCATTATTGCCCTAGACACAGCTTTCTTTTTCCAGCCATCTATAGAGGAAATCATATAGCAAGTGAAGTTTTCTGTACTGGATCAATACATTAGCATATGTGCATCGATCTGAATACATAAACTACCTTCCCAGGAGCATCATGACTTTGATTAGGATCTAATTATAAGACTATACAAGTATACACAGAGTATATATTACAAGTCCATGTTCTTCTGTGTTGCCATACAACTCCTAAAGAACTGAGGAATATCAAGAAGCAGGTTTCGGGAGGCTTATGCTCTCTCTAGATTTGTAAGCAGGTAAGGTGACCTTAAGGAAATATCTAGTTGGCAAAGGGATATTAAGTGTTCCCTGCCTTAGTATGGACAAAACATCTTTAATGAATTGCTTGGGAAAGTTTTCCACCGTCCATTAGGAATGATACCCAAATAACTGTGGTTCTGAATGTTTATTCTTTCACAAAGCTCTCAAGTTCTTGGCAAACACAACAAAGGACAGATCTGAAGACCAAACTTCAATTCTCCTTTTTGTTTCCCCCCCATCCTAAATCAATAGATATATAAAAGTTAGAGATGAAAACAAATCATGATCATGCTGCAGCTTTCAGGGGAAAATACCGTCTACAAGAAAACAAATCAATAGAACTTCGTATTCTTGGACATGGTCTTCTGTTTTGGTCAATAAATGCACTGTGATACGCAGTATATCACTGAAGCCCGCAGCAGTTTGCCAATGACAGAGCACATATATTTGGGGTGGGGGGATGAAATGGTAACTCCAATTGTTAAGCAACTGTATTTCTCAAATGTAATGATGTGGTTCGCTTTGGACTTGAAAATTATTTGTCCCACCAACAGGTGGGGGCAGATGAAGCTGAATGACGATGTAGTTTTCTGGTACTTTCTTTGTATCGTTTGCACCTCTAAAATAGAAAGTATTTCCTTAGTATTTTCTGCATTGTTTCAGTTTGGAAGGCTTATTGATTTTAACAGGCAAACTGACAAAAAAAGCAGGTTTGAAGGAAGAAATGTAGGCAGATAGATTAGGTTAGATTAGATTGAAACATCTCTTTAATGTTCAAACAGTGTTGCCTCAGTAGAGAAAAGCAAATTTTTATAAATACCCGGCAAAACCTCACCTCAGAATTGAGATGAAGAACAGAAAAAACTGCTTTATTCTCTGCAAGAAGGAGGCAGAACCTAATTAGGCTGGTTAGAATTCAGACACGATTCGGATGGAATTTTCTCAATGAATAATAATAGGAAATGATACAGGAGGGGCTGCAGAAAGTGGAAGTGGTTTAAAAGTTGCTGTGCACCAATGTTGGAAATGCAGAAGCCAAGGTGCTGCTCAGCTTTTCAAATTCATATTAAAAGAAGAAACGCTTTACACCTCACTCCTGTCTTTTTACAAGATTCACTTGTAGTGCTACGTACAGAGCAGTGGAACAAGTGATGGAGGGTCCAGAGAAGGATGCTGGTCCTCTGTTTCATTAAAGAAAGAACAGTTGAGGTCACTCATTAAACCAAAACCAACACAGAATCACAGAATGTTGTGTGTTGGAAGGCACCTTAAAAATCATTTAGTTCCAAACCCCCTGCCATCAGCAGGGACACCTTCCACTAGACCAGGCTGCTCAAAGCCTCTTCCAACCTGGCCTTGAACACTTCCAGGGAGGAGCAGTCACAGCTTCTCTGGGCAACCTGTGCCAGAGTCTCACCACCCTCACAGGAAACAATTTCTTCCTAATATCTAATCTAAACTTACCCTCTTCCACTTTAAAACCATTATATTCCTTAGTGGAGTCACCATTTATTTCCTGAGGTCTAAATGTGCCAGGCCAAACTGTAACAATAAAAAATATCAAGAATTATTTTATTTTTTCCCCCCCTGAAGAACAGAGCAGGAGGACATTCCTTTCTCACTGAACAGGCGGAGGGACAGTAAGTTGTATCTTTTTTGTAGTACAGTCCAGGCTAGACAAAGCTGCTCTGCATATTTTCCTAATCATCTTACCAAGGCCCTGAAACTGTCCCCAGTGCTGGAGGTGAGGCCGCCCCAGTGCAGAGCAGAGCGGGACGATCCCCTCCCTGGCCCGGCTCGCAGTGCTGGATGCCCCCAGGACATGGTTGGCCCTAGACTCTGAGAGTATGGACAGTGACAGGCAATCAAGCCATTGTGGTTTAATGAGCAATGGGTTAAATCACTGGATTTTACTTTGGCACTGCAATGACTAGAGTACGAATGCAGTCTCTCACCATGGGCTGGCGGAGAAGCGGTAACTCATCAAGCTACACTAACTGAATTGGATTTGTTCAGCTATTGCTATTGCCAACATGACCACTGGTTACAGAGACTTGGAGCACAAGCAAAGAGCTCCTGAGCAAATGAATAACCACAAGCTGCCACAGCTTGTAATGGCAAGAAGAAGATGCTGCAAATGCTGCAGCTCTTTGTTGGATGCCTCTCCTAAAACTGCTGCCCTCATGAAATCTGTCATGACTTCTCCCAATAAAGATCTTGATTTTGCTGGATGGGCCTCCTCCGAACAGCACAAAGTAACCATCTGTCACAACAAAGCGTCATAAGGCAAATGAATCCTTCTTGGCTGCCACAAACAACACGCAGAGCTTTCCAGTCTATTGATTTTCTTTCTGTCTTTCCAAGTAGAATATTAATACATGTCTCTGAAGGGTAAAGTCAGAGATTATCTCGGAGTTAATAAAGGAAGGTGTCTCACTTTGACACAATACATCCAGCTGCCGTTGTAACCTGTATTGTTCTGGAGTCTCAGTTAACCTGAACAGTAAACAATTCCATGGGAGAGGCTGAATGTCTGGAGATTATTGCTCCACCCCAAATTTCTCTACCATTGCTGTGGTGGAGGTTTGCTTTATGGACCTGAGCTATGAACACCTCAATGCTATGCCACAGAGGGTGGTGAGGAGACCCCCCTGTGCTACTGGTACCACATCAACATGATGCTGAGACTGGACCTGACCACTCAGGGATGCTTCAGGCACGTGTGTCAGCACCAGCGAGGAGCTCCTGGATCCTCAGAACCAGCATGACTGCACTACCTGGATGTGGTGGACGTGACGCTGAAATAAGGCTGGTTACAGAAGTCCTGGGGTTGGCTCAGAGCCCTTCACATTCACTCCCTTATTTACGTCAATGGATTTCATGTTTCAGTGCCCCACCTGGAAATGGGCAATGACACACGCTCCCTTTTTCTGCTCTCCCGTAGATGTTTGAAGCCTGTCTCAAGGCCAGGCACTGCCTTGTCCTGTAGCTCAGATGAATCTCACCTCACCCCTCTCTCTCAAGATCCCTCCCTCCCTCTCTTTCCACTGAACACAGTGAGCACCTGCAATGAGAAGGCTTTTAACCCAAGTAAGAGCGAAACTTGTACAAGAGAGCTCAGGACCTTTATGCATATGACGTTCATGGCTCTGAAGGGCTTTTGCTGACACAAACACAAATAAAAACCACTCTTCCCACTTGGCAGCTGCACTATTTTGACCCATTCTGCCTGCAAACCATCTGCTAGTAAAGTGCACTATTTGGGGCACCTTCTAAATCCTCTTGTTTTGTATTCTACCCCAGCCAGACAGTCTGATTAAGAGAGGCGGAAGAAAGAGCATGGACTGCAGGATGCCTGGGCAAATCTGACCTGGCACAGAATGGTCCCACTCTTTTTTTTCATTGATTTGTCACCAGACTTTGGGTAAACAGCTTGATCTTTCCTCATCTCTGTGCACCTTTCTGTACAGGCCTGTGTCCCAGGGCTTAGTGCCAAGCAAGCACTCATGGTGTGTGAACAAGACCCTCAAATAAAACACAACCCTTCGTTCCTGTCACTGTCCCCTCAGCCATATTGATTATTCTCACTGCTTGTTCCTACAGTTGTTAATAATTATTATGATCTGCAAATTTGCAGCTGATCACTCAAACTGGTCAAATAACATTAGTCAGATAAATGCTTTAGATTTATTTTGCAGCACATTTGCAAATGATTATTTGATTAATATTTTCCCCCTAATGTTTTCAAAGGTTAATTTTTTTTCAAATTAATGAGAACTGCTATGAATCACATACACACCGCGCGGTAACCACAGTGATAGATGTGTTTGTTGAAGGTACGACACTTTCAAGTACCTTTAAAAATTCAGGAGTCTTTGCAGAAACAGTTGAATTATCTTCTGGGATAGTCACTGCTGAAAGACAAGGCTGGATATCTGAATCCACCAACAAAGAAACAAAGAATATCAGCTTCCAAGGACTAACCCAAGGTACAGCAGCATCTATCTAAGTATCATTTAACCTTTATTAATTGGGAAGCAAAAGCAGGCAGCTGGCAACCTCCTTCTAGTGCTGCCTTCAAGTGAGTACAGACCATGCACGGGCAGTAATTAAGTCATTATTCACTCACCCTTTTAGCAGGTGTAGTGCTCCTTGGGTGGGTTTTCATTCTCCTTGAAAAACACTGGGAGAAAATTACAAGTGGAGTCCAAGCAAAACATTCAGAAAATAATCAGAATTAATCTCCTCTCACTTTAGATGTCTGACAGGGACATGTCTATGCATCTGCTAGTTACTCCAGGCTTCCTCTGAAGTAAGTGGTATCTTCAAAAGGGAATTATTTTGACCCAGCTGAGGCAGCTGTCTGACTACATAGAATCCCAGACTGGTTTGGGTTGGAAGGGTCCTTAAAGCTCATCCAGTCCCAACCCCCCTGCCATCAGCAGGGACACCTTCCACTAGACCAGGTTGCTCAAAGCCTCATCCAACCTGTCCGAGAACACTTCCAGGGAGGGGGTTACAGGAACAACTCCCCTTTGCAGAAGCCTGTTTCTTCCTGCTAACTCTACAAGGAGTTTACAGTGAGTAGCTCATGTTTACACACCTAAAAAATAAACATATAACTTAGGGCTGAGAAATCCTCCCCTCAAAGGGGCACATGTTTAGATATATGGGCAGATAAAAGTTGTGCAGAACAGAAACACATACTGTGTTAGCTGATGGGAGACAGGGCAAGAAGGGAACGTGACACTCACTGGGTTCTTGGATAAAGCCACCATGCACGTACCTACTGCTCTGAGGCTTTCCAGTGCCACTACTTCCCTCCTATAATGAAGAGTCACCAGAACAATATAAACTATAATCATTCTTCTCCCTTGGAACTGAGCTACTACTGTTAACCCCTTCGTACCTCTAAACCCTGCGTGTGTGCATGAGAAGGTGGGAAAAGCGTGCAGGAGGTAGAGAAGGAGGGAGGAGGCAGCAGGTTGCTCCGAGCAGACTGTTAACACACTGCTCTTGGTGGTGGATGTGCCCTGAGCAGCCGTGAATGACTTTGAAGACTGAAGCAGCATGTCCCATTGAATGGCTACAGTGATTTATGTGCTGAAGAGCAAGGGAGGTGAGATGGATCACCATGTGATAAATCAATTTGGAGCTTTTCATCACAGCATCGGCGGTGAGAGCAGAGCTCTGGTGATTTGTAGCAATATCAGCCTGCCGTGATTCATCTGCAATGCCTGGCCCTTCCGTTGCCCTCCAAACACAGGAGCAAAGTGCGGGCAGCATCTGACTGCTGTCATCAGGACACCCAAAGCTCTCACCTTGCTTTGTTTTCCTGGAGCCTCTTCTGCTTCCTTATTCCACCTCTCCTATGTACATGTCATTGCCAAGCACGAGGCTCAGGAATGGCCAAATAAGATTCCCTTTGCTGAACTCTCACTCTTTGGTGCCTCTCTGCTCGTTTCTCCAGCCTGTCGTGGTCCCTCTGAATGGCAGCACAACTTCCTAGTGTATCTACCGCTCCTCCCAGTTTCGTATCATTCACATTCAGATACCAAATGGCTTTTAAAGAGCTGCCCGTACACTTTAAGAAGGTAATAAGTGTGAGTTAATTTGAATAAAAATCACTCAACAGTTAATTTCAGAACTGGGAATATAAGTCTAGACCACTGATGGATGCCTTATCAGATAGGCTGTACCGTTTCTCTTGGCAAAAATGTCAAACGTGGAGTTATACCAAGGCTATTATTAGCATCCCAGTTACTACAGCACAGCCAGAAGCTCCAGCAGCATCTCGACGTGCTGCTGCGCTCGGCATCGCACACACACGTCAGAGAAACAACCTTTACACCAGGGAGCTCCCATCTAAACCCACCAGGACACAGTGGGGAGAGGAGCCAGCAAATTACTGTCTGTGATGCTTTATGAGGGGTAAGAGTGAAATACAGGCTCTGCTGCCCCTTAAAATCAGGGATGATGCCCTCACCCTCTGGGTGCAACCAGGCACTGAGCCAGCTCTTGGTTTTTACTCAGAGTATACTCAGGGTGTGCAAAAATCTTCCCCGAAACAGGTCTGTGTGGATGAACATAGTCACAGCCAGAAAATATTTCTTACTGCTGAAATGAAGCGATGCTTATGGCAGTGCAGACTGGTGTCTTGAAGAGGAAAAGCACCCAGGGAAAGCTGGGTTTTCAGTGAAAAGCATATGTTAAAGCATTTTTAAATTTCCTTGCCGGGAAGATATAATTTGAGAAGACTTTTCAGTCCTCTCAGAGATAATGCTAGACACAAAATATGTATTTTCAGTATAATTTTGAAATTATGCTATGAAATTGTTATTTCAATTTTGAATTGATTTTTTAAAATTCTCTTTCATTTTTTTAACAAAATAAATTTTTTTAAAAAATCAAATTACATGGTTTATGTAAATAACAATAGCAAAATAGCTCTCAGGAAGTTTCTGCTCAAGCTAGTTTCTCTCTTGTTTTATGGAACCCCCCCCCCAAAAAAAAAAGAGAGCAAAATGACATTTTAAGTCTCAACTAAACGAAAACTGGCACTTTGTTTTGAAATATTGATTGAAATATTTCCACCAAGCCCTAAATTATACCGTAGTTTCCATCTCTCACTCTCAAAGGAGACTAAGCAGCACTAAACCACGTACATGCACAAATAAATAAATAAATAAAACAACCCAAGGTACAAAAAAATGTTACACAAATTACTGAAGTTGCAGAGCATTTCCACAGGGCTGACAGAAATCAGCCCTTTGAACTCCCCAGCCCAGCCTTTCCCCACCGGAGCACAACTCTCCTGCACAATGTACTTAAAAACACATTGCGTCATGTAACGGATTTGATGAACCTGTTCCAGAGTCCTTCCACGTCTCCTCTCCGCCTGCTCTGTACTCTGCAGTGCTGCCATTCACACCTCGGGTTGGTTTTTTTTTTTTCCTCATGTTTGGCCTCTTTATTGTCTGGTGTAAAATATACCAGAGAGGCGTTAGAAAGCAAGACGCTAAGTGGCAGGTCACTATTTTATACAGAGTGTGCAGGAGAGATGGAGCTTTTATTTATTTTTTTTTTTAAATAGAAAAATAAATCCTCTTTAGACAGCCAGTAGCCACTTGGGTTCAGTCCTTCGTATGAACGCCGCAAGGATGAATACTCAAGGAGTTCTAGTTTTAAAGTGATATCTCTAGACACACTCAATACTTTCTGATATGTATCACACAGGGAATCACTGAATGTCAGGGGTTGGAAGGGACCTCAAAAGATCATCCAGTCCAATCCCCCTGCCAGAGCAGGAACCTAAATGAGATCACACAGGAAGGCGTC
>NW_010297453.1:0-13117 GCF_000700745.2 Antrostomus carolinensis | reverse complement strand
GCAGTTCCCTGTCCTTCCTGAACTGAGGGGCAGATGGTTTATCCACAGACAATTAATTCACACAGCAAATGGGGGACATGAACAAATAACTGTACTTTTCTGATAGTTTTGCTCTTGGTCACAGTCTTGGTGATTACAACAGCTGGAGGGTCCTGCTTGGGGCTGGGAGACCTTCAGATCTTTCCTGCACCTAGAGAACAGGCTGATGGTGCTCTTTGCTCTGACAGTAAATTAACTGTTTGACCTTGTCTTTCTGGGGGCGGAGGGGGCTGGGGATATTGTATATGTAGAGTTAATGAAGAAAAAAAACAAAAAAGAGGATGAGGGAGAGGAGGATTGTGAAATTCCATAAACTGTAATGAAAAAAATAATTTCCAACAGTTGCACAAGTTCACCACTATTTTCCATTTCAAGTCTCTCTTTTTTAATTGCTAATTGTTTTCCTTTCCAACCTTTTCCCATTCAAAATGCACAGAATGGGATAGAGAGAGGCTGCAGAGTGAAAATGGAAAGAAAAATAAAACATTGAACTTTTTTTCCCCTCTACCCCAGCTTTTAGTTTTCACTATATATATATATTTTTTTTTAAGAAAAGATATATTTATAACAAAAAAAAAAAATCTTAGGAAAAAAGCATTATGTCAAACTTCAAAGGAAATTTATAGTACTGTGTTACTTTGGAAGGGGATTTGAATACCAGTGGGCTCACTCAACTTGGAGTACCTGTATGTACACTGGCAGCACAAGGGCTGGGATCAAATAATTGAGGCTGTTCACAGAGAGAAGTGAGGCCATCAGCTGTATCCCACCCAGAATTTTCAGTTTAATTACTTCCCTGGGGTGCCCTTACAGCCAAGACTTTCCCATTTGCAACTCTCTTTGACCCTCTTTGATTTCCTGTTTGCTCAGTTCAATTTTACTCTCTGACCATTCCGGAGTTCACAGTAAGTTGTGGTTACTCAGAAAACGTCACTCAAGCAATCTTGGGTGGAAAGGTGAATGCAAATAAGGCTCTCACTGCTCCTATACACTCTCTCCTTCAGCAGCAGACAGAGATTTCCTCTCCCTCTGGAGCACTTCTCTACGAAATAATTACCTTATGCAGATGAAACATGCTGAGACGGAGTTATTCCTGGTTTCATCAGTGGATGACAGAGGAATCCCTGATGCTCCAGTGTTTCATGCCAAGATCTGAACGGACAGGAGCTTCTCATTGCTCTCCACTGACACCGCTGGATGCAGCGCTCAGGCTCCTCGACTCATGTTCCTAGACTCTGACAGCAGGCTGATGGCACCTGAGATGTTCTCCCAGGACATGAATTTCCACAGTCTTGCATTTTGCCATTCATACCAGTGCAAGTGGGAAAGGCTCTCTCTTTTGGCCAGTTCCTGTTCCCATTTGGTATCTGGTGTGGAGGACCTTGCAGTTCAGAGTGATGAGGAGCAAAGTTCGGGAACCCAAAGCTCTTGGCGGTTTCTCCACTGTCACAGCTCTTCCACCCTCCACACATAAGGCAGTTTTCATCCACCTTGCCACCCTGGCACTGGAACTGCCTCCCAGACTGGAGAACCTTCGTGAATTTATTTTCTGAGTTCAGATATTTTAAGTTTGATGCACATCATCACAAAACATCTAACAAAGGTGTCAGTGAATGTCAGAGGCTGTACTTTCCCTTTCCTGACTTCTTACATCCCTGGTACCCCGAGCTCATCCCATGGGCTGGGATTTTAAGGCAAACAGCTCCATAAAGAGTTGGTAAGAGGTACAGAGACTGTTCAGACTGGTACTAAAGGCAGACAAAGGGTGGATGAGCACCTCTCCTATGAAGACAGGCTGAAATAGTTGGGGCTGTTCAGCCTGGAGAAGAGAAGGCTCCAGGGAGATCTTATAGCGGCCTCCCAGTACCTGAAGGGGCTCCAGGAAGGCTGGGGAGGGACTTTTCATAAGGGCAGTTAATGACAAAACAAGGGGAAATGGGTTTAAGCTGAAAGAGGGGAGGTTTAGATGAGATATTAGGAAGAAGTTCTTCACTGTGAGGGTGGTCAGACACTGGCCCAGGTTGCCCAAGGAAGTTGTGGATGCCCCCTCCCTGGAAGTGTTGAAGGCCAGGTTGGATGAGGCTTTGAGCAACCTGGTCTAGTGGAAGGTCTCCCTGCTGCTGGCAGGGGGGTTGGAACTGGATGAGCTTTAAATTCCCTTCCAATCCAAACCATTCTATGATACTCTATGATTCTATTTCCATGCATCAGGCTGTGGCCAAAGGGCTCCACAGTCCCCTCCCAAGCTCTGCACAGAGATGGCTGCAGTTCTGTTTTCCCCTCTGCCTTCTTCCTTTCTCAGCTGGATTTAAATAAAAACCATCTGGGGCAATAAAGCCATGGTGCTCTTCACAGCTACAGCATTAGCACCCGGTTTGCAAAGTGGAGGCAAAACAATCAACATACCCAGATGCCCAAACTCTGTTACTAATAGGAAATATTCTACTTTTTCCTCCAGTCTTACTCATTGGATAGAAGCGTGCTTGGATGGAGGAAATCTGCTGTTTATTCAGGAAATAATCATTATCTCTAAACCAAGGCTTTCATCCCTAAAGAATTCCAAAGTACATAGCTAACTCTATAGCAAATACTTCATTTATCTGCCTAGTACAGGACCATCATGGCACACTAATGTGTGTTCACATACCCCAAGTACAGCAGTTTGGCACTTGAAAATGCCAGCAAAAAAAAAACCAACCCTGCATATAAATCTGTGAACTAAATATATAAATTTTTAGTCATGCAAAAGCACATTCCATAATTCCTATATAAAAAGCGCTGCATTGTAACAGTTTTATTATAATGGTAACTTGAGGATGCTTCTTGTTTATGGGATGCAATAACCATATCATAGACAAAATAAATTCTAGAAGGCGGTGGTGGAATATTCAGCGCCAAAGTTTATTAGCTGAGGCTAGAGTTATTACCAAGTCAGCCAGAAACACCCT
Source organism: Antrostomus carolinensis (assembly GCF_000700745.2). Classification (NCBI taxonomy): domain Eukaryota; kingdom Metazoa; phylum Chordata; class Aves; order Caprimulgiformes; family Caprimulgidae; genus Antrostomus; species Antrostomus carolinensis. Next base: position 10,130 of record NW_010297453.1, on the reverse strand, counting down.
CATCTCGCAGCTGTTATTATTACGATGATACTTTTAATTAAATATTAAAATACTAAAGGCAAACTATTCAGGAAAGCCTTTCAAGATACAGATGTAGAAAGGGGCATTAAGAAAGACACTATTTTGGTCCTTCCTTATCTTTAGCTACCAACTCTCCCTCTTTCATCCACGCTGTAAATTAATCTGCATTCCACACATTCTCCTCTCCTTCCTTCTTTGTTTCCTTCCTTCTAAGGAACAAATTCATGTCTGTAAGATAACAGTCCCTCTTGGTGGACTGTGCTGCTCCTCAGGAGCTGAAATAGGTGCGCGACTGTCTGCCAGCACAACCATCCATGTAACGCTGACAGCAATTCTGGCTGAAGGAGCCAAACTTGCTGATTGTAAAATGATGTGTGAGGGAGACATTTGGACCGTTATTAGGAAGAGCTATTTCCCTTTGACTCTGCACACCAATCTTTCTCTCGCAATCTCCATAAACATGAGAGTTTCTGTGATGTAGCACGGCCTCACGTGTATTTATCAGCAGTTGAAATGGGGCAGTATATAGCAGCACCGCATACTAACGTTTCTCTGAATATCAGCTCTAAATCTAGAGAGGCTGCACGACAGAAACATTTCAAACTAACAGTTTAAATACAAAACAGCCCTGAAATAATTTAAACGTTCAGCTCAGAACATGGTGGAGCTGAACACTCATGGCTTTTCAGAGACGGGTCATTCTCTGGTGTCTGGCAAGTGGGGCCTCTGGGGTGTTTCAGGTTCAGCTCACTCCAGTCTGGAGCCATGTAGAAAAATATTCAGTCATTTATTTTTATTGCAGAATAATGCTGCAGTTCTGCTTTGACTCAGGCCAGGCTGGCTGCATAACGCAGACGCTCTCAGGAGGTATTTTCGCCCTCAGTTCATTCCCCAGGTTCTTGCTTTGACTGCTTAAGCACAATAACCTGATCCTGGTTTTCACGGAGCTACCTCAGAATTTGTTGTCTGTGTTCTAGTTCAGAAATTTCACAGAAAAAGGAGACTGTTACAGACACTTTGTTCAAGTCCTGCTTCACACGATCAAGCGAGTTTCACAAGCGCTTTCTCCAACAAGCCAAATAATTTACATACAACTCCAAGTGAGATGGTACAATGCCCACAGCTAAAAAAGGAGCTGTAACTTCAGATTTTTTTTAACCCATTTATAACCAGTAACTCCATTTGCTGGTTCCATTCTCTCTTCTAAATTGAACATGCTGAATTTGCTTTGCCTTTTACACCATCTTTCTCCATAATAACAGCATTCAGAGATTCTGAATCTTACTCTTCTGAGTTTTAGAAGTGGCACGTTTTACTTTGAAGAGTCACCCTGACACAACTTAATAAAACACATGATTAAGTCTCTGACAGCAAACACTGTTGGAGGTAAGACTGGGGAATGTGGTTTGATTTCTCTGAATTCTTATACTCTCATGGCAATATTGTTTTATTAAAATGAAAGAGCACTGATCTGACCGAAACAAACTGTTTTGATAATGCTTTATCCAAAACTTCCCTATACACACATCATTTCCCCACCATTGACTGCTAAGACCTTAGTAGCATGCAGCCCCTGTGCTGATGCACACAAAGACAGCCACTCACTGACCAAGTCAGCCCAGCTACTTCCCACAAAGCCCAGAGATTCCTGACAAGCCTCCCTTTCAGATATTTATCAGGGCTTTCTACTTTTACCTCCAAAAGATCAAAGCCTGAGCCTGAACTGCAGCTGGCAAGGGCACAAAGTGTAGAGAAAAGGAAGAGCTCCTTCCTCTTTGAGGACTCCCAGTCAGGGAGATTTATCTTCCACCTGATACCTCCCTATCAGTCTGTCATCCCTGATCGATTCACGGCTTCATCAAACACAGCTCGTCATTAAGCAAGGCTATAAAATCAGGTAGATGAATGGCACCGCGGCCGTAGTCTGCCAGGCAATGCTGCTCCAGTTTCCTCGAAATGCTTTGGCTTCCTTTCTCCCTTTGCTCTGCTTTGATATTTCTGAAGGGTCTTCATATCGCTCTTAAGCGGGGATGGCTGTAAGCTAAGGAACCTCTGTCCCCTCCAGGGATATCAGCAAAAACCTGATTATATCAGGTGGGTATACAAAGTACAACGTAGTTGCTTCAAAAGACTAAGTTGGAGAGTTTAAGGAAATTGCCTTGATTCCTCAAGAGAGCAAGTGATTTCAGTTTCTAAACACCTGAACAGTTTGATTTGCTTGTCCCTCTCGCATCTCTCTACTCTCCCATTGTAAAGCTTAGGGGTGGGATACCTGTTTCCCTAGTCAGGATTTTCAGAATGTCCCTCCCTCCTCAGTTGCCAGCACAGTGAGTCATGCCAGAGATGACAAAAGTCTTTCAGCTCCAGGGACCAGCTGGAAGCAAGTCCTGGGAGTAAACCAGGCTGGGCAGTTCCATGTGAATTGGAATGTTTTTGAAACTATTTTCCTGCCTGAGCAATGAGGCTGCTAGTATTTTACCTCCTAACATTAAAGTGAGGATTAATTAGTATCTGTAACTAAAATAGTAATTGTAATTAATTAGTAATTTTAATTAAATTAGTAATTGTAATTAATTAGTATTTGGGCCTCTCAGTTCAAGAAGGACAGGGAACTGCTGGAGAGAGTCCAGCACAAAGCCACCAAGATGATGAAGGGAGTGGAGCATCTCCCTGCTGAGGAAAGGCTGAGGGAGCTGGGGCTCTTTAGCTTGGAGAAGAGGAGACTGAGGGGTGACCTCATTAATGTTTATAAATATGTTAAGGGCGAATATCAGGAGGATGGAGCCAGGCTCTTCTCAGTGATGCCCAATGGTAGGACAAGGGGCAGTGGGTGTGAGCTGGAACACAGGAGGTTCCGCTTAAACTTGAGAAGAAACTTCTTTCCAGTGAGGGTGCCAGAGCCCTGGGACAGGCTGCCCAGGGAGGGTGAGGCGTCTCCTTCTCTGGAGACATTCAAGACCCACCTGGATGTGATCTTGTGGGACTTGCTGTAGGTGTTCCTGCTCTGGCAGGGGGATTGGACTGGATGATCTTTTGAGGTCCCTTCCAATCCCTAATATTCAGTGATTCTGTAACACGACTGAAGAGAGTAAGTTCAGCTATTTTGGCCACCTGGGCACAAGATCAACTTGCATTTTACTTTATTCTCTTTACTACCCCACTCCAGAGGTTGGTCTTAAGAGTAACTCAACACAAAACTCAATACATAAGGCAAATCTAAACAAGCTGAAGAATTCTGAGGGTATCCCATGAACTTGGGAGTTCCTGAAAGGAGTTTCCAGAAATTATTTATGATGGTTACTCTTTGATTCATTTCACATGGTTTTTTACTGCAAGTCTACAGTGAGTGGTGAATACACCACTAGAAACTGGAAAGTCCTGCTATGCCCCACTTTGCACACCCTTGAAGGACCCTGCAGAGAAATTCTTCTCTTTGAAGCCCAAGGTCAGCATGCCCTGCCAACTCTGCCAGGCTGGTTTCCCTGGGTTTCAGGGTTTTTTAGGAAAAACAGCAAAAAAACCCAAACCAAAACAAACAAAAAAGCCAGAAGTCCTACTCCTTCCAAGAGCAGTTTCGTGTTCAGGCTAACCCTGTGAGGCTGAAAAGTGGGATTATAAAAATCTCATCATTTTTTTAATCCTGTGGTGGTTAAGTTAATGAAAAGGAGCTGAGGCAGAGAATGGGATGGAACAGCAAGATCCCCAGAGTCCAGTGTTTGAGGGACCAGAGTAAAACAATGCCACATAAAGTAGATACAGCACATACACAGAACATATTTGCTGTATCAAAACTACATGCTTAGCATACCTATTGCTCCAGCAAGCACAGACCTGGCTTCACCAAGATGTAGCAGCAATAAATAAACTAGCAACTACAACACCTGAAGAAGCTTTAGCTTCTTTGCCTGTCCATACAATAGAGATAATTTCATTCACCTGACAGGGGTTTTTTGGGGGGGGAGGAGAAGAGCAGCTTGCAGGCAAAATAAGGATGATTCAGAAATGGTGAGACCTTGAGAAATCACTCCTGTGTGAGCATTGAACAGTGGTAAGGAAAGGTGTTTGTACAAGGAAGATGACGGGTCACTGACTTTCACTTCAAAGATTTCACTTTCACTTCAAAGCGGCAACAGCAACGATGATAAAAAAATAGCCTGAGGTTCTGATCTTTCTGAAACAAAGAATTCAGTTCTGGTTCATGCTGAGCTGAGATTTCATTTTGTCATACAACTGTGATTTAATAAAACATTGGCTTGAGCACAGATCTAGGACTTGACGGATCAGCAGAGTTTTGTGTGTAAGCACAAAGCGCTGAGCAGGACAGTGCTGTGGGACAGTCCCTTTTCCACGTTACCAAGGCTCTGCTTAGCTAGTCACCGATGGAGCAGTGGGAATTGGGCACGTGGGTCAACACTCCTGGCTGTATTCTTCACGTGTCTCTACCCTAGACTTTACTTCATCTGGAGATTCAGCAAGGGAGCTCAATCAGGAGCCAATATCAATGTTTCTCTTGGCTTGCAAATGCATGGCACAAAGCAGCCCTGCTCTGAGAGATAGAAGGCAGAGAGATAAGCCCAGTGCTGACAAGTAGCCCGTGTACACGAAACTGGAAGCTGACATAAAGTGTGTCATCTCCTGGGCAGGAAAATATATCTGTTCTTATTTCTAAGTCAGTGGATCTAATAAAGTTGTTGCTGTTATTTATCTTGTAAACATCTTCTTGAATCTCCCACTGTCAGCTACCATTATTTTCTTACAAGCTTCCTGATAATGACACATATCATCATCCCTCAGTTCCTCATTTCTCTGTGTACAAGGAAGCCTCAGCTTTCCTTTATCAAAGCCAAGATTCTCACAGCCCACCTAGATCAGCAAAATAATTTACAGAGGTGACCAGACACTAGAAGGAGAAGTGAAGAAGAATGTCAAACTACAACTGAAAAATTAAATAAAAGAAAAATTAAACTCATGATTTGTTAAAATCAGCATCAGGATTTCTGAGTCATGAATTTTGGGTGCAGTCAGCTGGTAGAGCTGAATGTCCAGCTTATTACATCTTTTACCAGTAAGGAGTGGGGAGGCCACTGCAGCTCTGGGCTGAAGATGGTTTTTGTATGGTACTGCACAAAGTTGGGCAGCTTCACACAGAGTCTTCATACAGGGTCATCCCATTGCAATGTGCTGTTGGGGTGGTTGAACCAGCCGTCCAAAATACCAGCATCAGCAGGGTGGTCTGATTAACAGGTCATGAGTGCTGTTTTCTCAGTGCTTTTGGACACTACACTCTGCTGATGAACAAACTATCTTGAATTTTTAAAGACCATCTTGCTCAAGTTGGAGGGCTTTTTTGTGTAGACCAGTCCAAAACTAGAGCTATTAACTAAGCAAAGCCAGCAGTGAATGCAACAGCGATGCCAACATTCTTCCTAATCCCCAAGGATATCGTTTGCAGAATACCATCTAGAGCAGTGGCAGAAGATCTGAATAATCAGAGGCAACTGCTCATCTACCATGTAATCACCTAAAATTATATTGGAAAGGACCACAGTCCAGCACCAGAAAGTTTCTCTTGGAAGAGAAATTCTTGGAAGAGCCAGGATGAAAGACAGCAGAACAGAATTTATCACCCTGTGTGCCAAGAAGCATCTTATGAATGAATGGCAAGGCTGTCCAGAGCTCAACCAGTCGTCTCCAGCAAAGAGGAAGAAACAGAGCAGGAAGCTTCTATTCATCTATAGATTAGCTACTGAGCCACATGCTTCAGCCAATATGGCACTGGCACTTGGCTGGTCATCAAATAAATTCAACGTTTAGAAAGGATTTTTTTTTTCCTGATGGATGCATTCCTGAAAATGGATGGTCATAAAAGAGACAAATAGACTGGCTATGGCCCGGTAGCAACAACCTGTGAAGTCATTATCATCAGCCCCCCCTCCTTGTGAATTAGGATTCTGTGTCTGTGTAGTGCACTTTCTGAAGTAATTTATCAGCACATAGATTTATGGACTCCACAAAAGCTGTCTTGGTCATTGTTTTCTCCTCCAGTTTACTAGAAATACCTCAATTTATATTTTTGTCAAGATTACAGCTCCTCTATGTCATCACTAGGTGGGAAAAGTGGTCTGGCCTCCCAGCAGTGCAATTGAATACTGATTGCAAGAGGATGAAGTCCAAGCAGACAATGGCTTTCAGAGAGTCTTGCTGCTTGCCTTATCTTGAAGGTGGCCTGAAGAAACCAATCTCATCATTGTCCTAATTTCCAAGATGAGGAAGTTCTTGTAGGCTACACACCTTCTCACAAGGTTCACCCTTGGATTGGTTGGTATTTCCACAGCTCCTTTTCTAAATAATCCAAATGGTTTAAGGTTGGAGTGTAGTCACCACTGAACCACAAGTTTCCCAATCAATGCATTCCTAGATGAATAACAGTTCCTTCTGAAACACATGGTATTTCATTTTCACATCTGGACAGACAATCTCTGGGGTCTTTTGAATTCCTGAGAACAGTGGGTAACATACGTCTAACAAAGCCAGACTGTCTGCACCAGGCTCTCCACTAGCACACATCCACAGGCTGGCTCTGCTCTGATTTACATCAGCAGACTCTGGCCTGATGTTCACTCCCAAATTGGTTTTATCTTTATTTGACCAGCTCTATTGACAACACTGGTTCCAGCAAGGAAGTAAATGGTGCGAATCAGGATAGAAGCAACAGGGAACATAAGGGTGATGAAAAACAATGTTTATGAAACAGAAATGCAGAAAAACAACAGGGAAAGGAACATTATTTTGAAACTCCAGCAAGAAAATACTACAGAAAGCCATTTTTTTTGCCTGAATATTGAAGGGAAGGAGCTGATATAACTGGAAATAATCCAGCTCCCCCTGACAGCATGAATAAAAATCCCATATGTACAATGTGTGCTTTCTACAGATGGCAGCATGTGGAAAGATCAGAGAGTTAATGAACAAAAATAGCACCGTAAAATACCCTGATGCTGTGTCTACTTCCCAGCTCCATGTACCTCTCGGCTCTTTTTTTGCTCACGTGCATATGTTTTCATTACTGAACTCTAATGCAGAGCACAGTGTGAAGCTGGTATACCTGTTACAGGGTTTTTGTCCCCTCTGTGAGTCTACACTCTCTCTCAAGTTTAGGTTCAACTCTGCTCTGAAGTTCAGACTGCACATCGTCATAAGACAGACTCAGGTATGTGTGAATTGGTTTAGTGCAAGCTCCAAAGCCAACTGACATGGGAGGAGGAGAACGTAGCTGGTATCTTCCCATGAACACAAGCAGTCATTGCTGTGATGGGGGTGGTTTCAGTCTGGATAAAGCCCACAGCCTCTTCCACCTACAGATACCCTGGACATTTCAGCTGTGAATAGCCTGAGCAAACAGAACTGGCTAAAATGAAGGTGTTTGTAACTGAAGTAGTGTCCCTAACTTCCCCCTGTAGTCAGTGGAGGGCCACAGACATTAATTTCATCCTCTGACAGGTATCTACAGCAGGTCAGTTGAATTACTCATGGAGGTGCCTGTCTCTCCCCACTGGCACTAATGCAGAGGTGTCCAGCTCAGAATCAGATGACCAGCTCTTTGTCATCAAAAATTTCATTAGAAAAAAATCTCATCCTTTGAGTCCGAGGTGCAGCTAATAGCTGCCAAGGGGGAGGGTGAATGACTAAAGAGGCTGACTAAGCCTGTTCTCTGCTCTCATTGCAGGCAAAGCTCTGTTGGCTCTTTTCAGCATCTCATCACCGGCTTCCTTGGGATTAAGGCAGCCTCAGCTTTGTGCTGGAGAAACGGTCCCCTCACTGAACAGGAATTGTTTGGATTTGAAAGACACGGTCAAGCAGATGGGATAGGGGGAATTAGTAGATTTAAAAAAAAAAAAAAAAACCTGGGGAAAAATGCACAGCAAAGGCTGTATTTGAACTAAATCTTCTTTATGGAGATTGGAACCATCTTGATTTATGCAAAGGCACAGACCTTTAAGGCGTGGGTCCTAGTGCTGAGTTTTCCTTTCTGTGCTATCTTTCTGTCAGAAGACAGAGTTACAACTCTCCCCATTCTTGCACAGTCTTTCCTAAGAGTCTACTTTCAGCCTGGAAAAGAGAAGGCTCCAGGGAGATCTTACAACAGCCTTCCAATACCTGAAGGGGGCCCTACAAGAAAGCTGGGGAAGGACTTTTCATGAGGGCAGTTAATGACAAAACAAGGGGAAATGGGTTTAAACTGAAAGAGGGGAGGTTTAGCTTAGATATTAGGAAGAAGCTCTTCACTGTGAGGGTGGTCAGACACTGGAACAGGATGCCCAAGGAAGTTGTGGATGCCCCCTCCCTGGAAGGGTTGAAGGCCAGGCTGGATGAGGCTTTGAGCAACCTGGTCTAGTGGAAGGGGTCCCTGCTGCTGGCAGGGGGGTTGGAACTGGATCAGCTTTAAGGTTGCTTCCAACCCAAACCATTCTATGATTCTATGATACTACATCTCTATTTCATGATCCTACGTAAGAACTCACAAATCTACAAGGCTATGAAATAGTGCATGAGCTCCTCTATCCCCCCTCTTCACAAACAGCAGTCCAAAAGAATTGCAGAGTCAACAATTTGATGCTACTGATAAGTATTTCTTTAGCTTACCAGTTTTATCTGTAGGGCTATAAAGCCGGCATGAGAAATGGATCATGCTGCTGTAGGGCTCTCTTGCTGGCAACTCACAGGTGCAGCACCTGGAAAGAAAATGGGGCAATTCATTAAAAAGTGGAGGTGCTCTGGCAATGCCTTAAGGCATAAAAAAAAAAATCAAAGGCAGTTTGTTTCCAAAAGAGGCACCTTGCAATTCCCACGTCCAGAATGCACTGCTGAGTTTTTCTCCAACAGTGAGCACAACACAGCCCATACATCCCCAGGGAAAACCTTGAACCTGTGACCAGCCAACCACTCCTGCCTGTCTGCTCTTAGCCAAGTGCCACCTGCCTTTTTTTAACCTCCTCCAGACATGCCCACCCAGCATCTGCATGAAGTCAGCTGGGAAGGCTTGTGTAGGCAGGTGAAATGAATTTCTTTCTTTGCCATTCCAAGAGCATGCTTCATCTCCAAGTTAATAATGACTGCATCCTGAATAAACGCTGAAGGTATATTAGGTACAAAATTAAAGTTAAGCAGCTCTGCAGAAGAGACATATTTACATTCAGCAGTGGTAACACTAGGAAAATACATTTTAAAAATTATATCATAATTTAATAAGTTAATTAATAACCATGCTTAGCATTCTGCTTTTAACACATATGTAGTGCATATTTCACAAAGAACTTTAATAACACTCTTTGTCTATTTAAACAGGTGTGATGACTGATAAATAGCTCAGGTTGTGACTACAGCATGGACAAATCCTATAATCCTGATAAATTTAAACAACTGTGTTTTTTTCATAGGCAGAGACAAAGAGTGACACAAACTAAGTGATTATGGTAAAATTATCAGTTGAGATAACAAGACTGGTTACAGATAAAGGATCTTCACCAATCTCACAAAATGCATCCTCTGCTATTAGCTTGCACTCCAGGATTATACAACTGCCTGATGAAAGTTTAATTCAACCCTTATTGGAGATGAATAATTTAATGGCAGACAGTAACAGACGGTCAGCCAGCCTGGGGCCCTCAAAGGAAGAAAGATGGATGTCAGACCCTGAGAGTCTTCAGCTGATGTAAATCAGCATCACTCCAGCAGCTCCCATGTGTCGGCACCAGTTTACTGCAGCCCACAGCTGAGTCTGCGTGTGCAAGGCAGACACTGCTCTAGGCACAAGAGCTCTGGCAATCTGCCCTTTACCAAGGAAATGATCTGATCATTATTACTTGAGGATCAGCAGATGCTGGGGATTTTTTTACCCAAAACACAACTTAGATCAGGTGGAGTGTTTTACCCAATGTTTTGCCATTTAACAGGGGTCGGCAGAAAGGACACCAGAAGAGGAAGCTTATTTCACTGATTATCTTGAGGTAATACAAAAAAGGAACAACACAGTGAACAATCAGAAGAAGCTAAAATATATCACAAAGCAACAACACAAACCTGGACAGGCTGGAGGGCTGGGCAGAGAA
>NW_010297452.1:68636-75072 GCF_000700745.2 Antrostomus carolinensis | reverse complement strand
TTCTCGGTGGGGCGGGCTAAGATGGCCCCTCTCCTCCCGCAGCCCCTTCGCCAGCCGAGTATGTCGTCCGTCCTTCCCCACTGTCTTGCACAAGCACCGTGTGGAAGGAAGCTGTGGGGTGGGTGGCGTCCCCGACCCTTCATCCCAAGCCCCGAAAGCACAGCCTCGGGGGGTGTGGGGGACACAGACAGTGACCTTACGGCGCTGGGGTTGGTGATAAAGGGAGCTGGGGGCTGTCTCGTGGGACCACGGGGAGGGGGGGCGTGGGGGTGAGTCCTGAGGGGTTTTTTTTGGTGAGCGATGTGTTTGTGTTGGGGTCTATGGCTGTAAACCGAGCAATGCCTGAAAGCATTTGTGGCCTGCTGGGTGTCACCAGGTACCCAGGAGCGTGCTGGGATGGAAATTGGGGATCCATGGTCATCCGTTGCCCGGGCAGCTGCTCCTGGAAAGGCTGTGATCTTGTCTTCATTAACACATGCCCAGTCATCAACAGAGAAACCCTTGCTGCAAATGGGATTGGGATCATGCAGGCACAGAGTTCAGCCAGATTCGCCGGGGTGTTGCCAAGGGCATGCACGCGGGCTTGGTTTTCGTGGTGCACAGTTAGGTGAACAGCTGATGCGTGATCCATAGGTGAGACCGGTAAAACGTTTTCTAAGTATGAAAACTGATATAGAGAGTTCATGCTGGACCTTGTGCCCAGGTACAAGGATCTGGTACAAGGAACCCTGGAGCTGGATTTGCTGTATTGTCAAAGCAAGGACCTGGGTGACCACCAGCAAGTTCTGTAGACTCTGTGACTTGGCTTCCCCAAATGAAAAATTGAGCTAGGGCTACTGGTCTCCTTTGAAAAGTGCCCAGGGCTTTGTTACTTCAAAATACAGGTTTCAACAAAAATTTGTATAATTTAAGAGAGTCTCCATGATTTTAATTGTAACTACAATCCTTCAAATACTTCAGCCTTCATAAGCATTAGCAGCCCTTCTATTATACTCTACAATAGAGAGCATTTTCATGAAAACATCAGGTGAAAACTTATCTTGTTAGTTTTGCAGTGAGCTGAGTAATATTAAAAGGTTCTGCTCACAGAGTAGAATCCATTTAGCACTGTTCATTCACTTAAAATGTGCTCACACTTGGCAGTGCAGCACTTTTTCTACTACCTAATTTTTACTTGAATAGTAAATATATGTATCTGTTTTTTTTATATATAGTATGTAAAAATACATGACATACTGAAAGAGGTACCTACATTGTTATTGTAAATAATCCTAAGTACCTGTTGTAGGGATGCATTTTCCTTATTTCCAGAGACATCCTTTAATTATTAAAAGCATGGAACAAAAAGAGGGTGTTAGACATTGTATATTGTGTATATAGTTGTAATAACAATACTTTACTTTTCTAATAGTCTGGTTTATGAGGTGATGGGGAACTATCTATGTGTTATAGACAATCTCCAGAGAAAGTGGACTCATTCTTGAAACAGCCTACAGCACAGTCCTTCACTCAGCTGTTTGTCATATGTTGGTGTGTGTATATATGTTACAAATCTTTATACCGAATGTTACTGGTCTCTGTTCTTAACATAATAAATAGATGTCTTGTGAATGTTTGGTAATGTTCTGTAACAGTTAATAAATTGTAATGCCAGATGTAATATCCTATGGATGGCTACCTAAGGAAGCATCATTTACAACACCACAAAATGCTTAAAAGAATGAGAGCAGCCTTAGAAGATTATCAGAATACTGTAAACTTGTATCCAGTAGATAGTTAGTGTGCATATGAAGACTTAAGAGCATATATCACATGTATACCTTGTGTGGTTTTGAGGGTGAAGGAATTAACTAAAACCCTTGTATTATTGCCTGAAAGGGTAAATTTATTTCTAACCTTACTGTTTCTGAACTTGCTGAAAATGCATCAGTGTCAGTGCATGTTGCAATTTCTGTTATTTTGGGCTTACATTTGACTGAAGAAATTACAAAAAGTATGAAGAGCGAGACAGGGATTCTTTTGTAGTAGTACGAGCCAAAGCAGATGAAGGGACTGTGCATGAGAGGAGACGTACTATTATTTGGGTAAATGACCCTAGATAGTACTAAATGGTTAAATGTTAATTGAAATTTGCAATGCATATAGAGAAAATGCTATTTGCATTACAGTTGGTATAACATTTTTCAAATATGGGTGCTTATTTTTCTGGGAAGCATATAAGAACTCAGCCCATAGGTGTTATGTTGTCTTGGAAAAAGTCCAAACCGTACACTTTTAGATGAAAATCTTGTTTTGAGTGTTGTTTAAACTAATAATTGGTAATTTGAATATAAAGGGTTCTGTGCAGTTTGCACTGAATTAAGTATTTAATGATAAGTCATTATATAAAACTGGTTTTGATGAATTGAATTACATTCAGGAATACTGATATAGTCAGGCATTTTGATGCTTTCTGCTGTTTTCTCTTTTTAAGTCTCTTAGACATCTAATTCAGTTTTCTTATACAATTTATAAAGGAACAAAGTATAGTCAAGGGGGATTTAAGTGTTTAATTTTATTTGGAAATGAAACCGAAAAAAGTGAATGTTCCTCTGTAAGTAGTTTTTGTACATAATAACAAGGATTCCTATATGGTTTAGGCCTGTATGTGTACATGAAACCATGCTATTTGAAATATCTCTGTACAATTTTTTGGATATCGTTTAGCAAATGGCAGATTGTTTGGTATCTTCCATTTCAGTCAAGTACATAAATATTAGAAGGAGTTTTTTCCATGTAAGTATGAAGATTGAAAGAAAGCCCTCTATTTCACCAGTGCTTTCATAATGAAGCAGATTCACGAGAGATTGAGATTATGTGTAATACTTTTATTTGCTTGGTATGGTTTCTAGTGAATTTGTACAGCCAAGAAAAATAATAGAAACATGTAGAAAAGAGAGAGAGCATGGAGTACTTCAGTGGCAGCACTCAAAGCTACTTGTTCTACAAAGGGGATTCTGCAGTTCTGGCAAGTTCTGGCTCAGTGGTGGTTCCTGGCCATGTTATGTAGCCAGTTTTGTGGCTAGTTATGTTTAGCGGAGCTGGTCCAATTTTCTACTTTTCTATGAAAGTGCCAGTGTTTTCACTTGGCAAATAGATATTTTCCAGGAAATCTGACACTGCCCTTTCTACCTTGAAGCCTTTTTGGCTGTGATCTTTCATAAACTTAGTTTTAGGATAGCGTATACTTGAGCTTGCAGAATGAGGATATTAATTGTTTTGGCAGCTGTCATTGAAGTAGAATGCATTTGGCACCAAGTAGTATGCAATTGGTTTTGGCATTGTCCTCGCCTACAGTAAGAAATAATTGAATTTTAATAAATTCACAGAAGTTTATAGTCTCTTGTAGGTGTTTCTCTATTAACATGATGTAGAAGTTATTAGTACCTACGGGTTCTTTTTGACAGTGAAAAGAAGGCCGTTCCTGAATTTAGGTTTCAGTCCAAAACGGAAAAAAAAAATAAATCTTGGGGGTTGTCTAGCTCTGTGTTGATACTTTAGTTGTAGATAATTTGGCATATTCAGAATTTCTAGTTTTCCATTTTGAATGCTTTATAACAGTATTGTAAGTTTAACGGGAAAGACGTGCAAAAAGATATGATTTAGAAAGTTGAGCTTGATTAAGGTCAGAAGTCAGTGAGTCTGTTCATATTACACTCTTGAAAGACTGAGGCAGCTAAGAGATGTGAGTGCATTTCTTCCTTCTTCCCACCCTGTGCTCCAAATTTTGTGAAATTTATAAAGGATGTTTAGATCATATACGTCTAAACCTGTGATACTTTATATACATGTGTGTGTGAATGTATTCTTTGTATATAAGTGCCGAGTTTCTGCAGTGAAAAATACAAAATTTTATTTTTAGAAAATCTATGGCTACAAATGTATTTCCTTAGCAACTTTCCATCAGACAAACAGCCTGCTCTTCCTCATTCCCAACCAAAACAAACTTAAACTGGCTTATTAATTTAGGCAGTTTTCCCATGAAAAATGGGTTCCAGGTCTCTGCCACAAGCATTTGTAATCTGCCAGGTCACTGCAAAAAGTCTTAATGCATAAAACAAAAGGTCATCTTTTAAAAAATACTGTAATTTTGTAGTGATATAGTTGGTGATATTTTTCCTCTGCAATTGTTACATTTCAGTTCCACAGAGCAAGAATTTAAGTCTCCTGTACTGTGTCATCTCTGTTTATTAGTTTTATTTGATTGTCTCTGTGAATTGCACAGCATAATAAACTAGTGTGTGTAATGACACTGAACATAACTATCTCAGGAGGAGAGGCAAAGGAGACAACACTGGCAAGCAGCTTTAGGATTCAGCACAATGCAAAACGAAAATATTACTGCTTTGAGCAAGTTTTTACACCTAAACTTATTCTGATGTAATGCTTCTCTAAAATATAGCCTTTCATAGCACAGGATGGTGCTAATTGTGCTGTCACGTAAATTTACATAGTTTATATGGCTGAAGGTGAACAAACCCCGTACAAATAAGGCAGAAAAAAAAGTTGTTAAGTATCCTGCAGGAAGCAAGTGTCAAGTTTACTGATAGTCATGTTGACTGTAGCTGTGGGCAGTTCAGCCTAATCATTTCAGCCAAGAGCTAACAACTGCTAAATTAAATCTTTGCTCCCTGTTTTAAAAGGAAACAGAACTGACAAAACGTGACTAATCTTCTCTTTTCCATCTGTTTCCAGATACCTGTTAGAATAGATAATTGTTCTCGCTCTGATTTTCCAGTACGCTGAGATATAGTAGGCTGTGCCCTTGGTGTAACACTGTGTATTTCATGTGCTGCGCTGACATTAATGATTCTGTTATGAAAGCACAGTGGTGAATATAAACAGATCTATGTTAATTTTAAGGTCTGCTACAAACACATGACAAAGGAATCAATTCCTAAGAGGAAAAGGACAGATATTGTAATGTCAGAAATTTTATTTTCAGCATTTGAAGATGACACCCTTTGCATTTGTTTTTTTCCAAATTAGAAGCTAATGCACACATCCTGACTTCCTTTGTCTCAAATGCCACACCCTCTAATCTTTACAGCAACGTTCCTAAGCATTGTGTGTACAACAAAATAGAGAATTGGGACCCAAAGTTTGATTGCTGCCTCTTTATGTAGTTTAAGTAACAGTTAAAGAGTTTCTGCTATGCAGATCCTAGAGGTTTTAAGGCTCAAATGCAAAATCAGTACTTCCCTCATAGTTACAAATTTGAGTTCACCTGCTTTCAGCCAAGAGGGAGTATTACAATCTAATCTGCCTAAAAATAAGCCATAACACCTCCCTCAGTAACTTCCTCACCATGTCTGTGGCTTCCTTTTGAGCTACAACATCTCATTCAGAAATGCAAAGTCTTGGTTCAGCTACTGTGCCGTTGGGGAATATTGCAAACCAGGCATTCCAGCAGCTACTCAGTTTCACTTAGAAAATGTGTATTAATTTTTCTTTAGTCTGTGTAACGTTAAATTATTTTCTACATAGTTGTAATTCTCTTAAATGGCAGTGTTTTGAAAATTGGATGTACTTCTTTGGAAAAGAAAAGTCTCCAGAGCTGTGTCTGTTTCTGTATTTAAGTTCTGCTATGTATTTTGGGGAGTTGATTTAACGTCTCACTAAGTCAGTAATTCGGAGACATTTTCATATTCCTGAGTTGCTCTTGTTCCTTTTGTCAGTTAAAATACAGTCTTGATTCTGTTTTGGGGGTTTTTTTTAAGATTCTGTTTTCAGTCTTTTTTATGATACATTCCTACAGTCATTTTCAAGCAATAAATATATTTGCTGTAGAAAAATGGCCTATCACAGTTTGACATCAAAGTTATTTAGATTTCTTTAAAAATGTTTCATTTTTGCATTGTTTGAAATTTACACAAGCTTTTCTTTGTTAGGTTGGATGTGGGAGATCTGCTTGTCTGCTTGAGCTCCTTCATGTGTTTCCAGGGTATTTCCACACAAATCACAAAGCTTAATCAGGTTTTAGAGGGAGTCTGTTCTGTAACAGGAACTCCCAAGTGAGCCACAGCTTTTGAGTGAAAAGGAGGAGAAACTTTGAAAAAATTATCAGGTCTGTTCATTGGGAAGACAGGATGTCGGGTGGAATAGTTCAGGAAAAGTTCCTATCCCTTTTCCCTGCGGGTTAACATCGCTGGTTCAGACTGAGCTTTGTATTGCAAGGAGATTCAGTGAATTGCTATTAGCTGGGTGCTCTCTCTCAGTATTTCCAGGCATTTGGGCCTATGAAGTCCCTCGATGCAAATCTCCAGGACTTCTTGTGTGTATGCAGGGAGAAATTGGATTGATGTTAGTAAATAGGATGAACGTCTGAATCATGAGTTGTGAGAGAAAGCACACTGCCTACCTTTCCAATTGTAATTTTTAAACTATACGTTAATTT
>NW_010297452.1:65415-68592 GCF_000700745.2 Antrostomus carolinensis | reverse complement strand
CCCCCCCCAATCTTCTGGAGTGCCTGGGACACAGAGTAAGGATCAGCTTGTCAGGACAATACGTTTTAAGAACTGAAAGAATAAATGAGAAAAGTGGTCTCTTAAACAGTAATTGAAATTTGTTCCCATTACTTAGGTGTTACAGCTTTGTTTTAGGAAGATGGAAAGCGTTGCTTCTTGAATATGTTTGTAAATTGAGACAGCTAACCTGCTAAGGAGATACTCGTTTCACGCTAGATGTCAGTGTTCACATACCTGTTCTGTAATCTCAGGTGTAGTCATTCTGTTGTCCTGGTGGATACACCTGCATTTAATACTTCAGATACAATTTATGGTCAAAATGTCATGACTGCATATAATAATTTGAATGTCGACCCTTAACGGGCAGCTGTCTAGAAATCTTTTTCTTATTCAACTCCTATTCTTTTTGCCCTCTGTTGCACCAAGTAAAGCCAGGAGAACTGTTTGGTCTTTGTTAAAATGTCTGCTACGGTATTTCCAGTACCTGAATTTCTGTTTCATCATAGTTTTGAAAAAGATGGCCTTGAAAACCTGAAAGATAGTAGATGGGTTGTAACTGCATCACTCAACATTAAATCCACTGGGGACATGATAGTTGGTTTTTCATCCTTCCAAACTGTAAATAATTAGCTGACTAGCAGTAATTCATAAGATGTCTCATAAGGTCATTTGTTAATGTGTTACTTGAGCATGTTGTGACGCTACTCAAAGGCATGTGGCTATTTGCCTTGTTTCTTTTGGTTTACAAAAAATTTTTTAAAATCGCCTGTGTTACATCTGGAGCTTTGTAATGGTGACCGTAATGTGAATTTCCTGGTGTTTGAAGCTGGTCTTGTATATCAGGAAGTATTTTTTCTGCTGGTGGCTGTAACAGTGACCACAGCTTATCTTCCTGGATAAAAATCCTCAGTGAAGGTATTATGGTTAGTAACAATAAATAGTGACATGATGAGCAGTGGATTTAACACTGTTCTTTTATGTCTTTAGCTTCTGTAGAACCTATTATTCTGTTACTCTATAAATTAAGCATTGCTTATTTACATTCTTTTTAGTGTATTTTTCTTTCAGGATTTTATCTGTGAGTAAATTTGTTACACTGTGCTCTCTTATTTTCGATAACACCTGCAAGTGTCCAGAAGTATTTCCTTTGATACCAAGAGAAGAGCTGCCAAATGTTGTCCTACAAAGCATTTGGTATTTTGAGGACCTTGAACTCAAAGGAGGCAGCAGTTTTGTTCAAGACCCAAGGTTTTATTGGAATATAAGCACGAATGTTTTTCAGGCAACTTCTTAAAGTTTTATTGCAAGAGTAGACGTACCTCAGACCTGTTCATTAGTGCATTTTTTTTGCAATGAGAAGTAGTACACTTCTAAAATAAAAATTTAGTTCCTGTGAGTTGTCAGTGGCTGGAGAGGCTCAGGCAGCGGCAGGGGGCTCGGCAGGTTGACTCAGGCTGTGTTCCTATAGCTAAGGAACTTGGAGGCCACAGAGACCAGCTGAGTGCAGGTGGGAACATTGTAGAGATGCACCTTGTCTGGAGTTCATCTGTGACTACATACACACACTATATGTGTGACTGTGTTTTGTCCTACGAAGTATGAAGTGGGCAGTTAGCTTCCACTGTAGGATATAGAAAGAAGGGAAGTATTGGCCATATGATTAGAAACATGGTGCATTTTTCATATAAGGTCTTAAAGGTAACACAGCAGAATTTGATCTTTTAATTTCCCATTTATTTAGAGTGTAGCTGTAGCACAGCTGGACAAACACATTTTTCCAAGAATAGTAAAGAGAAGTTACCGTTTAATTTTATTTTTTTTTTTTTAATTTTAGAAAGCTACACATCTGCAGAAGTTGTGGCTGCTGTTGATGTGAACACTCTTGCCAATGAAGTTTATAAGCACAACTTTCCCAGCACACCATTATGGGCAAAGACAATTGAGGTGAGTAATGAATGTCTTTTTTGCTGTAGTCTGGCATTTGTAGAAGTAAGTTGTCTTCACCATCTTTATTAGTAACAAGAGAAATAAAAATAATTAATTCATGTTGTTATGAATGTAGCAGTTTTACAGTAACTGATTTCTTGTGTTATGGGTGCTTGTTGTAGAAGGAAACTCACACTGCAGTCTTTTCCTGAAAGTCTTGACTGCTGCATCAAAAAAGGTTACATGAATGTCAAGAGGAATGCTTACCACCAATAAAGGAATGACAAAAATCTATTTTTAGATTAAAAAAATATTTTCATGTATTTTGAAAGAATTTAATTAAATTACTTGGAGGCATGCCTTCATTTTGTAGTTACAGTTGAGCTCAGTAAAACACAATAAAATATACTGGATTGGACAGTCTTGAGGTTTTTTTCTGGGCTCGATAGATCAATTCAGTCCCTTTTCCAAATTATTTGAGGAAGAACTAGGTAAAATTGGATTGTGTTTTAATAATTGAGGGGCAAACTAGGCATGTTGTTGTGCCTGGATTTAGTTAGAAATTACTGTATACTTAATCTTCTTTTACAGTTTTACAACATGACAGTAAAAGATAGTGAATTTGCTTTTAAGATACAAGCTTAAGTAAGACTTAAATAGGTGGCTAAAGGTTAAATGCTTATGCAGCACTCAATAATAACAGGCTAAATGATAGTTTAGAGTTTTATATGAGAAAAGAAGAAGAATGCTTGCCTGTGTCTCCTTACAGTAGATAAGAGCAGACTACAGTCAGTAAGATCTTTAAATGTATTGGAAAAAAAATAGCAGCTTTGTCTAGTTTTGGTGGGCAGTGTATTGTGTGGCAAGGTTTTGGTAGCAGGAAGGCTCCAGGGGTGGCTCTGTGAGGAGCTGCCAGAAGCTTCCCCCATGTCTGACACAGCCAATGCCAGCGGCTACAAGACAGACCTGCTGCTGGCCAAGGCCGAGCCCATCAGTGGCGGTGGTAGTGCCTCTGTGATAACATATTTAAGAAGGGGAAAAAAACAAACCTGGGCAACTGTAGCAGAGGAGAGGAGTGAGAACACCTGAGAGCAACAACTCTGCAGACACCAAGGTCAGGGAAGAAGGAGGGGGAGGAGGTGCTCCAGGCATCAGAGCAGAGATTCCCCTGCAACTTGTGGTGAAGACCATGGTGAGGCAGGCTGTCCCCCTGCAGCCCATGGAGGTCCA
>NW_010297452.1:39489-65397 GCF_000700745.2 Antrostomus carolinensis | reverse complement strand
TGGAGGACCCCACGCTGGAGCAGGTGGAGGCCTGAAGGAGGCTGTGACCCCGTGGGAAGCCCACGCTAGAGCAGGTTCCTGTCAGGACCTGTGGCCCCATGGAGAGAGGAGCCCACGCTGGAGCAGGTTTGCTGGCAGGACTTGTGACCCCGTGGGGGACCCGCGCTGGAGCAGTCTGTCCCTGAAGGACTGCACCCCATGGAAAGGACCCACACTGGAGCAGTTTGAGAAGAGCTGTCAGTCATGGGAAGGACTCACGTTGGAGAAGTTTGTGGAGGACTGTCTCCTATGAGAGGGACCCCACGCTGGTGCGGGGGAAGGAGTCCTCCCCCTGAGGAGGAAGAAGCAGAAACAACGTGTGCGGAACTGACCCCAACCCCTATTCTCTGTCCCCCTGTGTCACTGGGGGGAGGAGGTGGAGATAGAGAAAATCAGGAGTGGAGTTAAGCCTAGGAAGAAGGGAGGGGTTGGGGGAGGTGTTTAAGATTTGATTTTGTTTCTCAGTGTCTTCCTCTGATTTGATTGGTAATAAATTAAATTAATTTCCCCCAAGTTGAGTCTGTTTTGCCCGTGCTAGTAATTGGTGAGTGATCTCTCTCTGTCCTTATCTTGACCCACGAGACTTCCATTATATTTTCTCTCCTCTGTCCAACTGAGGAGGGGAGAGATAGAGCAGATTTGATGGGCACCTGGCATCCAGCCAGGGTTAACCCACCACAGGCAGTTAAGTTACATTTGCTCTACAGATATTCCTCAAAATATGTAAGGCAGTGATTTATTTGTCCAGCTCATAGTTACTTGATCATTATCCTTCTTTCCTGTTGGCCCCTTAATATGTTGTCCTTCTAGTGTTGGTTAAAATTTTGTCTAGAGGAGCTTCTGACTGTAATTAAAGCCACAAACCTAATTCTTTCTTCTCTAAACAGAAATATTTTCGCAGAGTCAAGTTTTCAGCCATATTATATCTTTGAGGGATTTTTACTGGGCAAAAGCTAGAATGAAGTAAACTACAGGATGCGTTGGTAGTGAGCTCCTGAGAGTTAAACGCCATAGTTTAGACCTGTAAAAATTGTTATGTTAACACTTGAGCTACTTTTATGTTCAGATATTTTGTGTTTCAAGAAGATCTAATATTTTTTTCACCTGTTTTGAGTATGTTAATACTGGTTTTGGTGAACAAAGACTTCATATCTGAATAATGATACTTTATTTGGAGGAGGGATGGGGAGAAATAACTAGTCAGTATTTTGATGTGATCTGCTGAAAGAACCACTAGACACCTCTTCTGAAAGAACGAGCAGATAAAAACCTCAAGATTATGTATGGATGGTAACATCATTAGTGTTCTTGATTCATATTCGAAGTAATTAATGCATATTTGCATTGTATGGTTTGCCAAGGTAGAAAAGAGAGAAGTTATTAGGTCAAATGGGAGATTAGGGAGTTTTTTGCTAGATGAAGCATATAGTAGAAGTCGGATAGTTTGATCTGAAAGATGACTTGAGAGTTTCATACAGTTTACAACACTCAACATTCATCTTTTTTTTTTTATTTTTTTCTTATTCAGGGCATAACACTGAAAGAATTTGACAGATTATCTTTTGATATGATTTTGATGAGTCCTCCCTGTCAGCCATTTACAAGGTAGATACAGCACACTTTGGAGAAAAGTGCAGTTATTACAGTATGTACTGTTAAAGGATAAATGCTTTCAGGAGTGACACTGTGTGTGGTTCATCTGTGTATCTTTCTCTTCCTAAGCAAAAATGTTGTAGCTCTGATCACCATGACATTTACTGAAGTGGAAGAAATGCAGCAATTAAAGGCTTAATTATTGATCACATTTCTTGTAATATATATTTGAATTACGTTTAAATTAAGTAAGCTTCTTATAACACCTATTTTGCATACTGTATTGTTCCTCTAACAATGAAATTCAAAGATTTTGCTATTTAGGAGTGCTTCCTTTCCCTTTACATATCAGTCTAATCTTTTCCTGGGGCAAGTCCAGAAGGAGGATTGAAATTTCTCACTTTTTCCTGAGACTAAGAGTGTAATCTGCTTTTATTTTTACTTTGAAAATTGCACATGCACGCTAATAGTTTATTCTGAGGAATATTTCCATTTTAGCCAAGACTAGGAGGATAATGGCTTTGAAAGTATTTTGTGGATGATATAGAGGACTATCTTGCTGATTAGGAACTGAACTTACTGAGATGTTATTTGGCAGATTAGTTTCAAATTCATATTGTTTGACAGCAATAACCAGTGGAGGTAAGATTCTAGAAACTGGACTCATGCAACGTGGTAGCTTCTTGAAAAAGTCTGTTAATGGTGATGAAATGACTTGTGTAAGAAAATGTATCTCATTGAATGCTCTAAGATTAAAAAGAAATACCTCCAAAGTGGTGCTGATCTATAAAAATGTATTTGTGCAAACCTGTTATGTATATAGGAATCTTTTTTTTTTTTTTTTTTTAATAATAATACAGTGAAAAGAAAAATCTATGTATGAGTAAAATAATTTAGAGACATGCTAAAGCTCTTCTACCAAGGCTTTATTCTTCTTTAAGAGCTAATGCAGGTGTAAGTTAGAGGAACACAAACCTGGAATCATTATATTATGTTATCATTTTTATACCCTACATGAGCTGTCCAGTTTAATGTTACAAAGTTGGTTAAGAAGTTATTCACATGAGACTCAGTCCTGCAAAATGGTGAGCACTGAGGCTTCAATTCATAGAAATAATTTAATATATTCAGTATAAAATAGCAGGGTATTCCCAGGAACCCAGTGGGGATTTTTTGTTCTTTCAGAGCCAAGTATGTTCAAGGGGTTTGCTGGACAAGACCAGAATGCTAAATGCTTTGCAGACTGGGGAGTGGATTTCATTACTGAACACTTCAATTTTAACCTCACTGTGAGCTGAAGGATTCCAGAGGCAGACTTCCATCCTTTAGAGCATTTCTGAGGACACTGCATCTGTGAGCAGGTCCTCATGTCTGTACACTGTGCTTTTACAGAATCTCTTTTGGAAACTCAAAGCAAGACGTGCCAGTGTTCTGTGGAAAAAAAATGTGTCAAATGTCAGTCTGCTCCGAGTATTATATAGATGTCTCTTTATTCTTTCTTAGAATTGGCCTGCAAGGTGATGTATCCGATCCACGGACAAAGAGCTTTCTCTATATCCTTGATATTCTCCCAAGGTATAAATTAACGTCTACGTCAGTTCTTAAGCCTCTGTTGTAACTAAGTAGGTCTTTTATATTTCATCAGGACAAGTAATCTATAATATTTTACTGGGATACTACTAATATTAAGTTCTATTACTTGTTTGTTTTCACATGATCATTTGTAACTTACAAATACTTGGATTTTACTAATGTTGTTATCATCTCATAGTTACTGTATATGCTTTCATTATTTGGTTTTCTTTTTGTTGTGTGTCTGTTTAAACTGTGTATATATCATTATTTATTTTCAGTTCAAAGTTGCACTGACTTTATGTAGAACTGGGAGTAGGTAATATAATAGTTTGCTAATGGGCATTGTGGAAACCTGAAAATTGTTTGAAATACCAGATTGAAAAGCTTTGATTAAGCATTTAGTCACCTTCTGAATAGGTAACATTTGAAAGTTTGTTTAAATATATTATTCACTGCACAATGTGATAAATCTTCCATCCCCTTCCTTTATTTCTTAAAGTGGCTATTCTGTCTTTTTGGTGCTGATTCTAGGTGTCTTGGGGCAGACTGTATATTTTTGGTTTGTAGTACAATCTCTTGTTTTGAGTAGTAGTACTGAAGAATTCAAATAGCACTGCATTGTCTGAACGGTGCCCTTGTCTTTGTATTGATCTATCATTTTTGCCTGGTCAGACCTAGTTCCCGATAAAATAGCCATATGTATTTGTATTATTTATTTTGAAACAGTAAATCCAAACAAAATGGTTTTTGCTAACCTAAATTGTTCTTATCAAGAGTGTTAAAAATCAGCTCTAAGTAATACGTGTATTCTTTTTTGGGAAGAGATGCACAGCACTGTAAGAACCCTTCCTGGGGAACTGGAGCAAGCAGCTGCTCAGGGAGATTATTCAGCAGAAATCTTTGCTTTGGGACTGAAGTGTCCATTGGGCACCAGTTGGCTTGAGCCTGAGAATCTGCATCAGTTACAGTCTGCCAGACACCATTCCTGGCAGTCCTGCTTCTGCTGCCGGCTGAGACAGCTGTTCTCTATATATTCCTTTATTGGTTAATCTGGCTCTCAGAATTGGCGGAGGACAGAAACACTGGCTGTCTCTTGCGTTTGTTTGTTTCTTTAAATGAATGCTTTCTGCACAGAAGGAAACTGGTACCAACAACAGCCTTTCTTTCTAACTGCTGTTAACAATGGGAGAAAAGGGTCTCTACGCTTCTTCCAGAAACAACTTTTTTGCAGCCAGCAATGTTAAATGGGACTACCTCTTTGCCCTTGTCATCAGCAGACAGAGAGCACAGACACTGAAGGGCTGAGTGGCTTGGCTGGGATCACCTGTGGCAGAAAACACGAAACAGAACACAATGCAGCTTCTGTAGGCTAGTAAGTTAGACAATTAATAGGTAAAAAGAAAGATTATTATCATTTGCTTGCTTCTAGAAGAGACACAAAAATAGGGAGATAACGTGGGTTTCCAGAAGTTGCAAAGGAATTCTTTTCTGGAACAAGGAATGTAACTCAGTCCTCCAGACTGATGTTTTAAAATGATAAATTAAAAACAGCAGATAGTGTGTAAGTTAATAATTTGTCAGAATAATAGCACCTTCCTTATCCTTAAGGGAATCCTGACCTCAGTATTCCTTTCCATTAAAGTGAGACACAGTTAAGAGAATGGCTGCTTTTGGGACAGTGTTTTGCATTAATATGGAAATGTTGCTTCCTGGTTGCCATGGGCTTAGCTTGATAAAGGACAAAAGCTTTTCCTTCACAAAACCAAAGCTTTAGACACTGCAGGACATATGTTTTTCGTCAGGACGATGCAAAGGAGCTGGGCTTGGCTGTGGCACTTTATCTCAATACCCCATGACACCCTGCTGATGTCCCTTATCTTCCTTGGGCAGGTTGTTTCTTGAGGCAGTATTTACTGTAAGCAGTCTGTAATATGGTGGCTTCTGCAGTTTCTCGCTTCCAATAGATTTATGTTTTACTGAGATAGTGTTTGTGTATTTTTTGGATATGACATGTTTGCCAGACATTGAGTATGGAGTATTTCAGCCCAAAAAAGGGAAATTCTTAATATAGGAATTACCACTTTGCATCCTAAATTGGTACGGCATGCATTCAGTTTATGGAAACTAAAATAATTTCTTATCTCTTGGCTGTTCCTACCTTGTGTTCAGCCTTTTATAATGAAATGTCACTGGAATGAGCCTCAGAGATAGCCTGGGAAGACAAATACTAGGGATATGGAAAGGACAATTTCAGGATCTGGAAGGACCTGGGAAATCCTTGGAACACCCAGCCAGCAAACAAAGTCTGACCTGAGTGGTCAGGTTTATCGTGCCCAAACTGTAACCCATGGAAATCTAATACCAAGATGTCAAAGTGCTACTTTTACAGACATGTTTGTACTGTTAATACCTGCCAAGTACTTAACACATACTCTTTGTATAGTGATTGCTTGTCTTGTGTTCTGTTGATCCTGTATGAACTCTTGCATTTCAGGCTGTGCTCTGGATTTGTTACTTTACGTTTCACAGCAGGTGATGATGATGTTGAGTATGGGTAAACATACCAACAGATATATTCTTCATTCCTCTGCAGAGTTTGCTGCTGCTTTTTTCAGTTTAGTATTATTTTCACTGTTATTTTTAGTATTTTTAAATTTGATGTAGTGTCTTGTACATTTTCTAGTTTCTTGTGAAGTGTGTTAGTTCTTTAATTCTTCATGTGAATGTCTGTAAATTATGGTAGTTAAGAGTGTGCTAAAACAAATTCTGCTCTCATTTGTACCAGTTTAAGTCCAAAGTCACTGACTCAAGTAAGCAAGGAACTGCTGTCTCTCTGGTGGCGTTAGTATCCTGTTTCTATACACTGTTGTGAGATCCCAGTGTGTGACAGACATAGTACATCTACATTAGCCTTATTTCAGAATTAATCAGTACCTGGTGAATGTTCCCAGAGATGTGAATCTGAATTGTGTACGCTTCTAAATTGTTCGAATGGTCCCTGGCACAGCTTGGGCATGTTCCTTTCTCCTGAGATTTAATACGCTGTTTTTGGAATGAGCCTGTTTCCAGACAGGCACTGATCTTGCTAAAACTCAGGCACCTCCTTTGCTTTCCCCCATCAAAATGAAAAAGTTAACTACAGAAGATTGTTAATATCTACAGTTTGAGCTCTAAACGTTGTATTTCTTAAAGCAGTTAGATGAATGCTGGTTCTGATGTGTTATCACTAAAGTTGATGTGACATTTTGACATTGATTTTGGGTTTAAGCACTTTCAAACAAAAGTTTTCAGTTCCATGGTTAAATCATGATCTTTTTTTCTCCTGGCAGTTATCTTTCCTATTACAAATTCAGTCTGTGGACTAATAATAGGATGCTTTAGGAAATGAACAGTGGTAAGCATTTTCAGAAGTACATGTGTGGGGTACAGGAGGTTACAGCAGCCCATCTGAACATAAGTAGATTTTGTTGGTTTTTATAATTACCAGCAGTCCACATTTTCATTTCAATTGGGACTGATTTGTTGAAAGTTGAGGTGCATTATTTTGAGGGTGCTAAACTTAAACAACTACCATAATGTGGAAATACTTTTATCTTGTAGCTAAACAAGTCTGTGGATGAATATAATGTAGCTTACCTCTTGTTACTCTGATTTGTTAATCCTTCATTTTTTTTCCTTGTAGGCTCCAGAAGCTTCCAAAATACCTACTTTTAGAAAATGTTAAGGGATTTGAATCCTCTTCTGCAAGGTAAAGTCTAACTTATGCAGGTTTTATTTTTTAATAAAGGACATTTTCTTTAGAAGGGGAAGGCAGGATTTTTGTTTCCTAGAATTTCAGTTAACAGAATAGAGTGAGATGGGACAGCTGGCAGCTGTGGGCTAAAAATACTGGTTTAATTTAGGAATTAAAATCTTAGGTTGTGAAAGGAACTTACTAAAAAACTATTTATTTCTCTAAGCAGATAAAATATACTATAACAAGTTGACTCCATTGACTTTATTCGATGACCCTGTGTCCTTTAGAAAGGGTTAATATTAATTAAAAAAAATAACAATATGTATAGCACTCAGGGGTTTTGGGTTTTTATCCATGACAGGAGCTCATGGTATCTTGTGTTAAGATCACAGTACAGTATAGAGGCTTTCTTCAGTACCTTTGATAGTAGATTATCACTGTTTCAAGATTGCCATCAGATGGTCCAGAGATTTAGTATGAAGGCTGTCTAATCTTTGAAATGTGGAAAGTTGTCTGTAAGGTTACCTAGTGACAGCAGAAGCATTCTCCTGTCTTGTGGGTAAAGCAGGAGGTTGTGGTCTTCCTTCTCAGTTCTTGCTGGGAATAGAGTAGGATCTTTGCATAGCATTCCTTAAAGCACCAAGAGAGCAGTCACCCTGCATATCATGCCCTGTGATGAAAGTGGCAGGCAGCTGGGAGGCATGTTCGGCTCTGTCACTGGTTGAGCGTGCAGCAGTCCTCTGTGAACGCTCGAGCACTTTGTTGGAGGTGCAGGCTGCTGCTGTGGACCCTGTGATTTCACAGACTGTACCTTACTGGCCAGTGTTTGGAACAAGTTGTAGCTCAGAAAATGCCCCAAACAGAACGCTTGCTGTCTCTTACACGGGGGATGCAGCGTCACATGCAGTGCCAGGTACAGGTCACAGCTCCTGCTTTTTGTATCGTTCCAGCCTAGTGCAATCTGCATGGAATAGAAAAGACAAGTCTTTAAGATTTCCATTTCAGTGATTTTCCCTTGTTAATAACAGTGAGGTAGGACTGTACTTTATAATCAAAGCCGCCAATTTTTGCCATCCCTTGGGTTAGCCCTTTTGTTAGGCTTAGCTGATGCCATGTATGTGAACAGAGGGAAGTAGTAAGCTATTTCTAGTGGCTTTAATCTCCTGTTTTATAATTCACAATAAAGAGAATGTCTTGCCCTTTGCTTATTTTCCTTGTTGACACATTATAAGTACTCTCCTTGAGATTTTTTTGAAAGGGTGTTTGCGCCAAAGTAGGTCTGAGATACCTGTGACTGTGTAATACTCATTTTTGGCTACAGTAACACTAAACTTTGTTGTTTCCTCAAGTTCAGAAATGGATGACTTTGTATCTGTAATTCTCTGTCCAGTTCTTTTATTGAATATGGTGAATGTCTTGGTAGCTAAGGTGTTGCATTTAATGTGTTTTTATTTGGGATAAAAAAGCACCTAAATAATGTTTGAAAGGAGTAATTGCTTTTTGATTCTTTTCACTGCCAGAAATGAACTTCTGCGAACACTAGAAATATGTGGATTTAAATATCAAGAATTTCTCTTGTCTCCAACCTGTGTGAGTACTAAATTCCTCTAAAACTATTTAGCTGTTCAAACTGCACTGAGCCCAAGAACATCTGAAAACAATTTATTGACTTAGAAAAGAGTCATGCCCAGAGCTGAAAATATTCTTCTGAAAGAGAAAGCCATCTGGCATGACTTCTGATTTTTCATCAGTATATTGGCATAATTGCACTGCTGTTATTGTTCAGATCCTAGTCCCATATTGCTTTGCTTCTGTTTGATACTTTTCAAGAAGACATGAATTTACACCACGACTAGGAAGGTGGTTTTCCCTGCAGGAGCCTCATTGCTTCAGAAGTGCTGATGCCTGTGAATTTCCCGGCACAGAAAATGTGACTGTGTCATTTGTGGGAGGAGGGGCTTTGTTTGCATGTTTCCCTGGCAACTGAAAAAAGAGTTGAGTGAGATGTCAAATTGTACAAGACTAAATGGAATCAGTGAAGTACTGTATATATCTGAGAGAAACTGATAGAGGGAGGCTTGAAAACCAGTTGTGGTGCATTTGTTTCATTGTTAGATGTCTTATAATTCCTCGTTAAAAAAGGCAAGGACATGCCTTTTTGCTTTTTTAATAGAAAACTGGTAGTGCCTGTCCGAAGAAATTGTGATGCATGCCATTGTTCTTCTTACCTCACATAAAAGTTTGTTTACATTCCTGTTCCTTTACAGAGATAGTAAAAATCATGAGGTACAAAGAATAACGGTCCACTTTTTTCCTTGAAAATACCTAGGCATGGGAGATATGTGTTCAGTGTTTATATTAGTGTAGCATAGTTCTATTGCTGTATGTAGTGGTAGATAACTTGTATGAAGCTATAAACCACTTTTTCCCTCTTTATCACATGGACTAAAGGCTTGTGGATTTTGCTTACAGCTTGGCATTCCCAATTCTAGGCTGCGATATTTTCTAATTGCAAAGCGTCACCAAGAACCGTTTTCCTTTCAAGCTCCTGGTCAGGTGAGTCTATTAGTGTTACTGGAATTTGCTTTGTTTCATGGGGATTGAACATTAAATTTTCAGTTTAGTGGTGTGTGTTGATGAATGGAGAGAGGGTTAAGTGATACCAACAGAAAAGTTAAATTCTGTCTCTCTTTTTCAGCCTGGATACTGAGTTTTCTAAGGACTGAAATGCATGCCAGTGGCTTAGATGGCTTTAAGAAGTTGGGGGACAGTAGGTGATAGGGGGCTAGAAGGCAATGCATTCTGCTACCTTTTTCACACACTTAGAAAGGTCTTTTTGCAAAGGCAATTATTTAAGGTTGTTCCTGATGTCATTGCTGGTAGGTCAGCAAATCTTGATGCTAACATTTTTTGAAATCTCTGTGAAAATAACATTGAATTGTTACTTGCTTTATTCTGAGCATCTCTGAAAGAATTCTTACTCACTGCAGTCTGCTGTCAAGTTGTTTATCGAATGCAGTTCTTTAATTTTTTTCTCACAATTTGTTCCTAGATTTTGACAAGATTCCCAGATCAGGATCTGGAAGACTTATTCACAGACAAAGTTGCTGACAAAGTGGGTGAAGCTAGTTCTTCCTTGTCTTCTGAAGAGAAGAATCTGGATCCAAACATTGGTCCTGATGGCAGCAGCAAGAAGAGATTACCAAAAGGGGCTTTTCTTTTTAAGCTCGAAACAGTAGAAGAAATGGAAAGGAAGCATGATCAGAACAATGATTCCTCTATTCAAATGCTGAAAGATTTCTTGGAAGAGGAGAATGAAGAAATGAGTCGGTATTTCTTACCACCAAAGTCCTTATTGCGCTATGCTTTCTTGTTAGACATTGTTAAACCCACCTGCCGGAGATCCACGTGCTTTACCAAAGGGTAAGTTGCAAATGAAATGTCTTGCTGAATCATGTCCTGAAATTTTAAGTGTGTTTTTGCTTACCTACTGTAAAAACAAGGAAGGCAGTTTCATCCAAAAAAACCCCAGGCTTCTGGAAAAAAAAATCTCCTTATATAGTGTGCTTCCTGGTCCTGTGGAATGCCAGCATGAGAAGCTGTCTGGCAGAACATCATGTGCCCACTCCAAAAAAGCATTCACAAAAGACAGTGCCATTTGTTGTTGACCTTCACAGAAGCTTAATTACCCCTGTGGAAATATGGTTCCAATAGACTGGTATAGTACTGATTCATTAATGAATTTTTTTGTATTGCTCAATGAAGTTACAAAGTGTCGTGCATGACAGATCCATTACTCATTAAAACTGTCTCCACGGTACATTTTATTGATTTCTTGGATTTTTCAGCTGTGTAGGTCAGAACAGCTGTAGATGGGCCACATGTCATAAAACCAGTTAGATTGCTGCATTTCAAATCATATTTGATGGAGCAGAACATCAGTGCATCAGGACTTTTCTGTCTGGTGGTTTTCTGATTTGTACTTTGCAATTTTAAATTTGACTGCTGGAGGCTGTTGAGTATTCTGAAACCCCATGGACAACTGGTCAGGAGCTTTTGCACTGAATCCATTTGTATTGGAAAATGCCAGTTGGAGCCTGGAAGTTTGTGAGAAATGTTAATATCGGGGCATTTTGTAAATTAGGTTGTTTTTTTTTTTTAATTTTCTGAATGTTTCAACAAAATGGCTTAGTCGATGAGTTAAAGCTAATTATATTTTTTTTTCAATTAGTAGAAATTAGACTGCAAGATTGACAGAGTTCCTGTATTTTTTGTGATTTCAGCTTTTTGATAATAAAAAATCTGAGAAGAGAAAGAATTTAAAAAGTTCAAAATTTGTGCATCAGGAAAGCCCTTCCCCAGCTCTCATTGACAAATGCCTTTTGTGCCCTCATTCTTTTGAGTTATGGAGGAGTCAGCATCTCGTGGGATCTGTTCCTTAACTAGAATAGTCAAATAAAAACCTGAGGCCAGAATGATCTCTTGTGTCTCTCATGGATGCTTTAAATGTCATCAAAAGTAAATCGTCCACTTGTGGTTTTACTAGAATACGTTATGGTAGTTTGTGGTCATGTTTATCAAAATCACACTGGAGGAGGCTCCTGAGTAGTTAATATAAAGTCTTAATGTAGTGGTGGGAAATCTGACATGGAACGTGACTGTTGCCCTTCTGCTGTCGTGGAAGGAGCCACGCCAGATAGCTGTGGTAGTTCTTCTTGGCTCAAAATGTAGGATCTGATTTACTGTCTTTGTTCCCATTTTTAAGAGCCTTTGGGAAGGAAGGTTTCCAGCATGGTTCTTAATGTGGTCATATAATTTACAGCTCTGCATTAAGAGAAAGATTATAATTACATCTCAGGCTTCATCTAGGTCCTTTTCTGAGGCCAAGCATAAGATGCTGCTGCATGTGTTCTAGGAGTTCTGTTTTTATGTTTCTCCGAAGTGTGAGATTTAGGAATGAGAATCCTGAATGGAGCAGAACAGCACTCCAAGTAGTACAGAGAATCCCTCTGCTGAGATGCCTGTCTAGTGTCTTTCTTACAAGTCATACTGATCATCAGCTTTGAGACTGGGAGAAAAATTTCCCTCAGTTCTGGTTGGTCTTCAGATATTTCCAGCAAGGTTTGTGTGATGAGGGTAATCCAGGTATGCCTTCTCCAGTCCTTGCTAATTCAGGATCCTCAAACACCGATATTTCATCATGTTTCTGCCTTTGTCATGCCAGTATGTCTTCTGAAAGGCTTTGGTGTAATACAGGGCAAAATGTAACAGCCTGTGATGCATGAGAGATCGAGCAGATGATCTTGTGTTCCCTTCTAACCTTGGACTTGTAGGCAATTGGAAAATGATTGCTGAGTTCCTTGAGACTACAAATGCCACAGCTTCTCCTAGCAGTATGTTTGTGTTGACTGAAGTTGTGAGAAGAAATTATCTGTTTTAAAGGACAGGGCAAATGAACAGGACTCTAGATATAATCATTCTGGACTTGTAAATTCTTGATATGCTATTGAGAAGAGAAGCAACAGTACCTTCTACAGTAGTGTAATATTAGTTACAGAAACTCTCTCTAGCATTGTGGAAACTACGTTTTTGTTAGTCATAATATAGGACACAATACACCCCCAAATAATATATGACATGTATGAAATTAAAAGGTTTTTTTTGAAAGCTTACAGAAATAGAGGGGGGGGGAATGAAAATTGAAGACTGTAATTTCTTAAGCCAGGCTCTTTCATTATAACTGGGAATGAAAAGTCAGAAAATCAATGCATAATTTTTTACTGTGGCAAAAATTCCCATCTTTAATTATGTTCTGAGTCTAAGATGGGAATGTTAATTTTTCTGTAGTCAGCAGCTGCAGTAATAATAACAGTCCAGCTAACATTGGCCATCTGCCCATATTTGTGTCAAAAAACCACCACGCACACCCTGACCCCCAAATCACTTTGACACCAACTGGATTTTTTTTGTCAGGAGTTCTGTACTCTAGTACCAGTTATTTAAACTGGAGTATTTTAAATTACATGGTTCCTATTAAAAGATTCTTTTCCCCAAAAACCCCTCTAAAATACCACTTTAAATTTATCCTCATTTATTTATTTTGGCTCAGATACATCCATCTGAAATACCATCAGATGCTATATAAGATGGTCAAGATTCCTCAGTGCTATGTGTGTTTTGTTGTTAAACTTGTTGCATTTTCAAAATGCAACTAACCAATTAAAGGTGATGTATTTACAACACAATTAGCTACCATGTGGTTTTAATCTGCATCAGTGTTTAGGGCCTATTGTTCTGATCCTAAGGAAGATTTTCAAGCACTTTATTTTAAACTGAGTGTTGCTCTCATTCATGTTGGCAGAACTACTCATGAACTTTTCCAGCTGAAGAAGAAATTCTCAGGATTTAGCCAGGCTAGGTCATTGTGTCTGTGCTGAAAGGAGACTATTCCTTTATTCATTGTGGAACTAGAAAGGCTTGAAATAAAAATTGTTGGAGCAAAAGACCTTTATAATTGTCTTTACAGATGTGTGGATAAAACTAGAGAATAGTATCTGTTAATGGTTGATGCAGACCACATCCCTCTAATGCAGGGGATCTTCTGAAGTTCTTCCACTGTGCAAAAGCCATCTGTTGTCTTGACTCAGTCTCTTTCTGTTCAGGACATTCAAATACTATCACAGTTAGACCAGCAGAGCATGTTTCTGAAAGCCCATAATTATATTTAAATGATAGACTGGAAGAGACTACAGAGGAAATATGTTATGCAGTCAACCACAAAACATCCAAAAAAACATTTGTATGGTTTTAGAATGTAAGTTTGCTTACTTTTTAGTTGGATTTCATTTTTTTCTTTGTTTCTTTCTTCTTCTTCTTTCTTTATTTCTTCTACTGCTCTGCATAGATGCCTGGCCAGCCTCCATCCCTCCCCGCTGTCAAAAATCCACAAGCAACCAGAAGTTGAACCTGACTGAACCACTTTGTTCCTAATGGATTGATGTAAAAGCTGGAGTCTCGCAGTAACGGTCCTCCTTTGAATATGGAGAGCCTATTGAACCCCAAGGGCCATTTGGCCTTTAACACATTTTGCCTTAATGCACAACTGGTTTGTGCAGTGCAGATGGCCCTTTCTGATGATGCTGTGCCTGAATTCCTTGGCTTTGTGTAGTTTCCTGGTTGCCTTATATAAGGCATTAGTGTGGATAAACCCTTGTGCATTGATTGCAGACTCATCCCTGGAGAGCAGGTTCAGAGGCTGCTGCACTCCAAGGGTTAGCATTGTTAATAACAAGGCCTTTTGCTTTATCTATCTAGGAGGCTGTTTGCTGATCAAAGCAAAGGAACCTAAGTAACCTCCTTGAATCTTTGCAGTTGTCAGTACTATGAGGTCTGATCAAGATACTAATTTAAGATTGTTATTGTTGTTGTTAAGGTATGGACACTATGTAGAAGGGACAGGCTCAGTTCTGCAGACAGCAGTCGATGTACAGGTAAGAGCGTGTAGATTAACATGTGAGAATGACCTGGTTTAAAACTTGGGGTTTTTTTGTCTTCTACTTTGTTCTTCTGAATATTATAACAAAAATCTTTTAAAACTACATTATTTGGCAACTGAGTTTCCAAATTATTTACTTTGTATTCCTAAATAGCTTATTTAAATCAAAATTACATGTGTGCCTCTCTCTGTGGAGAGTATGAGTTGCTATTGTTTTATTATCTGTAGTGTCATACAGAGGATTCACAGGGCTATGTGAAAACATTAAAAATGACTAATTGTATGGATAAAGTACAGTACAGTGTTGTGAATTTAGGGCCATTTTTTGTACACAGTGTTAGTATTAAGTTCACCATAAAGTGGTATTTTGGCATTGGGGAAGATAAAAATAAATGTATCAGTGAATCATCATTCAAAGACGCTTTTCACAAAGCCTGTTTTGTACACAAGCACCTTCTCTTGCACTTCTGTGCTGTTCACTAATATGATGTGGCATTTCTAAGCATAATTGGATCGCAGCTTTGCAATTCAGGATAATCTCAAAGCAAATGTATTAAAACAGCTGCATCTATACAGCCTAATTTGTGTGGCTGATCTGCTATGGATATATATTTATAAGTCACTATCCTGTCATTAACAAATGTTTACAGTTCTTTGATTGCTTCATTAAGTATTGGTATAGCTTATAATTGGAGGAAGAAATGATGAATGTCCTCATAGCAACATTGATTTCTTTCTTGCAAGTCCATGTGTTGAGATATTGGCTGCAAAAACAGAAATCATCCTTTCAAGCAAAATGGGATATTGTCTCAGGCACTGTGATAATCACATCATTATTCTGTTAAGATGTGAGTGTTTGGCCTGCATTGGTGATTTGTGTTGGTTTGAATATTCTTCATAGCTTGAATCAGTATTTAAACACATTGAGGTGTTACCAGAAGAAGAGAAGCTTACGAAATTGTCAACGCTAAAACTGAGGTACTTCACCCCAAGAGAAATAGCAAATCTTCATGGATTCCCTCTGGAATTTGGTATGTGCTACAGCCTACACATTTCTACATCATTCTTCAGAAATGCCAATGGTGTCTTTTTACTGGGGACTAATCCATGCTTTTTATTTTGCTTTTTTTTTTTCAAGCCACTCGGTTCTTATGATTGATTCTTGTTATTTGCGTAACTCTGAATTTCTCTGAATTTCCACTGATTTTTTGTATTTTATAAGAGCCAGCTTCTGTGGTTAGGTTTATCTTCATAAACTAAGAAAAAAGTTTCAGCATGAGAAATGCTCTGTTACTGAATGGCAATGAAGGAATACCTTTGTTTAAAGCTGAAACTATTTATTCAGCAGCCAACATTACTCACAACTGTGGTAAGTCAACATGTCCTGCCGGTTGAGGAGATCTGTTAGTGGTTCTCAGTGTTTGAGCTGCTTGCTTTCTCCCTTCCACACATTTGCAGCTGCTGACAGAAAGGGAATTTCAGCAGATACTCCTTTGTGCAGGAGTAACCAAACTTGTCAGTTAATGATCTTTCATAGCCTCTCTTCTTTAATAGATTTGTTCTTTTTGCAGACAGCCTTTTTCTTACTTAACACAGCTTTGTTCCATATTGATGGAGGCTGATGTAAAAAAACCTAAGCTAAACAGCCCTGGGTTGGGCTTGTATAGGTTTATCATGCTGTTCAAGTTCACTTTTGAGCACAGAATTGCCATTTTATCTTTTCTTTTTTTTTTTTTTTTTAATACAGCTTGTGTTTCTGTGTTGTCTTTGCAACATCACTGAGAGTTGTAGTAGGGTTAATATTGCTTGTATTTTACAGAGAGAGAACTGAGACAATGGAGACATTTATGTTTGGAAGACTCCATTAATTTAGGGTGATCAATTTGCAAGACCTGACCTTTACTATTTCAGAGTGTGTGGAATGGTACCATGCTGTCTCTGTTCAGAGCTTGTTTTCAGAGACAACTGTGAGCTTCAAATTTTTTGCAAACCAGAACTGAACTCTCAAAACAAGTCAGGCTTCTCAATTTGAGGAGCATCCAGGTTGTCACCATCTATGAAGTGCTCATTTAGCAAACTTGTCTTTGTCACCTGGGAACTGTGGAGGGAGGGACAGGGACAGATTCCACCTCTCAGAGTGCAGTACTCTTCTGCCTTAATCACAGGACCTTCTTTACAGTTCTTACCGTTCCCTGCTTCGCTATACTACTTTTCCAACTTCCACTACACATGAAACAAGCCTCTTTAATCCAGCAGTGGCTTCCTCTCACATATTCTCCTGATTCATAGGCAGAACAAGCTTTTCCCACTGCACTGAGTCACAAGTCTGACATGTCTTTCCTTTGTGTTAAATCTAAGACATTTGTACTTAAAAAAGGGTGTTACTCAGCTCTACATTGATTGAAATCTCTGGTGAATTTGGGTGCTATAAGTTTCTTTTGAGGATTTGCAAGCTATGGGGTTTTTTGAAAGTTGCTATATTTACAGCTACGACAAAGAGTGTTTCCCTGACAGCATTTCTCCTATGTTAAATTTAAAGTAATTACTGTGAAGTGCGGTATTTTCAGAGGGAAATGTGCTATAATTTCTCTGTTCCTGTGTTCTGTAGTGACAGCAACATTTGGTCTGAAATTCTCAACAACAGAAAGCCTGGAGATGTACCCACTGCAAATATGTTGTGGGTCCAAGAAGCTAAAGAACGAGGAAACTATAAGCTGAAAATGAGGGAATCTCAGGAAGCTTTGTAACAGATGCTGTTACTATCTGCAGCTACAGTATTATCAGAAGAAACCTGATTATGTTTAAATGGTTCTATATTTTAACAAATTGATGGCCTTTTCCAATATGTGAGATCCAGAGTTAAAATCATTGTTCGTTCTTAACAGATTTATTTGTGCTTCTAACATCTAAAAGTATAAATAGTAATTGCACTATAGGCCAGTGAAATACTGCTGCTGTGGGTCCCACAGCAATCTCATTAAAAGTGATCCGAGCATGCTTGCACCTGTGACCTGCTTTCATGAGGGTGATGTCAGGATGCCTTTTCCATTTCTCCTGTTAGTGGTGTATGTAAGCCATTAGGAAACTAACGGCAGCCTAGTGGAAAGCCAACGCGATATGGTAGTGCCTGTTGCCGACACTGCACCATCATCAAGTAGCATGCATGACCTAAATGATATGGTGAGAGTTGTGCAGCGAGTATCAGTGTACTATGAGTTGTTAAATCTGTCCTTCTGATGCAGGCTGCTCTTAAGCCAAGAAGATAGAAGGTGCAAGATAATGTTAACAGGCAGACGTAGGAGGCTTGGGATAAAGGAAACAGTGAACTATGAAAATAAATTCAGGCTTTCACTTGCCGAGAGGCAGAAGGAGAACTCTGAAGTTTTCAGGGTTCAGATAAGCTTCTTGGGCTATAAGTGCAAGTGTGTGTGTGCATTAATATATGTTTATTTTTATATACTCTTTTAAAATGTGTAGATTCTGTACTTTATTCAGTGATTTATTGTGAAAACTCCATCTAAGGAATTGTGTGTGGGAGTGCAAGTGATTGTTCCAAAGAGAAGAACGGTTGCTCAAATATGAGTGCCAGGAAGCTGGGCAGAGTGGATGGAGCTGGCAGAAGATGTGTTTACCAAAGCAGTCCACATTTGAGGCATTAATAACTGGCAGAAAAGGATGGAACAACTCCTCCCAGACACCTCCTCCTCAGCTTTCCACCCTTGGCTCAGCAGCTGTCCAACTGTGTTCCCTCCTGAGCAATCCCTGGACGAGGATTTTTCTGAAGTGCTATGAAAACTTCAGAACGTACATATCACTACTTGCCCACACAGTGTGTTTATGTGTCAAAGCTAATCTGGCTGGTGATGACCTTGGGCTCAAAGTTAGGTTTTCTTCTTAGGGAATGATCAAATAATTGAATGCAATCAAGTTTCAGCAGCTTATCTAATGACCCTAACAGTAGAATCACCAGTGTTCATCTTTCACTCAGGTTGAAGCAAATGCTCTTTAGCTCACAGCTAAGGTAAGCTAAGAGTGCAAGCAAGGACAGTTACAGCAGACTAGCTGGCTGTTGGCAGCTTCTTCGTTCTTGGATCTTGGTCATCTTTGTGTGCTCAATACACAGCCCTTTCACAATACCTGGACCAGTGTAGTTTTTTCTGGGCCTCCCTTCTTTCTGCCAGTCCATGCATTTACCATGTGGAGAACATTTCAGATGATGTTTGTATTTCTGCATGCATTTGCAGTGAATTACATGGGAAATTGTTCAGTTGCTTCATCACTCACTGAATAAGTCTTGCTCATAGCGTAATCTCTCCCGGTGGTGTATTGCACTGTGAGACTTGTTTGATTTACCTCAACAGGTTGGAGGGACTCAGATTAGAAGTAAAATGTAAAGCTTAGTCAGAATCATCAGAATCATCACTTTTTCTTTCTGCTGTGGCCGTGTTCCTCTGTGGATGTTCTCTGGAGTAGCGGTTGTGCAATGTTTTAAGTGCTACTGCACCTTCTTGACGTTGCTGGGTGTTTTGAGCTATATGAAGGGAAGGTACATCGGCATTAGTTACATAAGAGTAATGTTTTGAGGCTTCTTGTTAAACTTTAGAGATGGCAGTACTGCTAATGGAAGAACTGATCCAAATCCAATCAACTGGTTAGGAATTATTTTTGTAACTTTGTTAATTTTAGGGGGAGCGATGAACCCTGCTGCAGTCTGTGGTAACTGCATTAAGAACTGTTCACTGATAAAAGGAGTAGACTAAAAGCTAAGAACAAACCCAGACTAATGCACTATGTTTTTGTTTTAGGCTTTCCTGACAAAGTAACAATAAAGCAATGCTACCGTCTTCTTGGAAACAGCCTCAATGTACGTGTGGTGGCAAAGTTGATCTCTGTTCTACTTGGATAATTTACAACCTGAATCTGATGAGTACAGACTTGTGACAGAAGATACTTCCATCTTTGAAGAAAAAGCTGATGGCAGCTAAACAAAAATCACAGATTACCAAAATACCTGTGCAGATGTTTTACTGAACACTTCTGATATATTTTTAATACTTTACTTTTATGGTGGATTTATACTGTATAGGTGTTTTATTTAAATTGAGGTTCCCAGGACTTAATTGCTTTATTTAAATTTCCTTTTTCAGTTTGCAAAAGAGCAGCATTTGTACATACCTCAGTGAAAACGGATAAGACCATTTTATTTTATCTCACCATAAAACTGTCTTCTCAGTACAGTATAAAAGACTGTAAATATAAAAGCTGTTTTGATTAAGTACTGAGGCCAAGTCCTACATGTAAAATGTCTTCATCTGTAAATATCAGTGATCAGTTCTGAAAAGATTTATTGTATATGTGATCTGAAATTTTGATGTGATTTTTGTAGCTAAGTAAAGTATTAAATTCAATATTTTGTATATGATTTTTAAGAAGAAGCTTATGGTTGTCTAATCCTCTCTAAATACTTCTAGGTTCTGGAACTGAACTGTATCTGTCTGGAATGATTTGTTTAGGTGCAGCTGAATAAAAATATTTCAAGGTTATTACAGCTCTGACAATAACTTGACTGTTTTTGTTCTCACTTAAATTATTCAGGATAAGATCATTGCTCCTTAACAAAGACCTACACGTAAAAGACAAAAATTAAAAAGCTCCATGTTTAGGTTCCTGTGAAGTAAGAACTGGAGAAAAACTATATGGGCTTCTTCTGAAGATTTCTTCACAAAACTTGATAGTAGTACTAGGGTTAGGAGTGTGTGTTGGGGTGAAACCACTGCATCTGGCTGTCCAGAGTGCCACAGCTGTACACCATCTCATAGAGCTGGGCCAAATGTTTTCTTAATCATCAAGTCTTGTGAGTTTCATGTCTCTGAAAGAATAGAGAAAGTTATGGGAAAACTGAAAGCCTTTTAAAGAAGCCATGTTCTACTTGTTACTTTTCCCTGCAGGTAATATTATATAGATATCTAGAGAAAAAACGCCTCGAGGAGGAAGAGGTGAGGTGATACCTAGTAAGCATCCATTAGGGATCTGGTGTGTCACACACAAGTTGAAGGATTTCATAGATTTATCATAGTACCTGTGCATTAAAGTTGTCAAAACTGCCAATCCTGAAAAAGACTAGGGTGGGGTTTTGTTTGTTTGTTGTTTGTTGGTTTTTTTCTTTTTCCCTAGGGGATGACATAGGAACAGTCATGTTGTATTGCATCTAGGCTTCGTAATGCAGGAGGAACTAAAGACCGTAGAGAACAGATGTGCTCTAGAGATACTGCAGATATTCTCATCTGCCATAGTGCTCCTGAAAAAGAAAATGACCTTGGTATTGTTATTTTGTGCCATACTTTATCTTATGCTGACTCTTCATATATTTCTTCTTTAGTCTTGATTGGCATGTTGCTTCTGAACTATTAAACTAGGAAAAGCTTGGGTTGGCCTACTTCAGTCTGTCTTATACTCTGAGAGCATTTGGACCATTTGGGCTGTTCGCGCTATAAAAGAGAAATGTACATGGATTCTCCTAAAAGAACTAGGCTCTGGAGGAGGATGAGGTTGGCCTCTATCTTTACCTGGTCTCTTGTAGCACTGTAATGGCAAAAACGTACTAGCTTAATGTTAGGCTGTGCCTACTACTAAACTGCAAAGAGCAAGTGTGGATTTGACAGTTATGAACCATAGTTACCTGTTTACGTGGTGGTTATTGTGTAGATTTGTCAGTCAGATCAATAACTAGTAGCTGTGTGCTCTTGTTCTTGGGAGAAACATGGTAATAGGAAGATCTGTTGCCTTCTAACATGATCAAAACATTGAAATGAAAACAAAGGAGATCAATTTAATTTAAAAATTGTGATTTCTTTCAGCTAAACCATGTAAATAGACTGTTCATTTTGCCTTACTATAATAATATTTGGCAAAATATTACTATTAACAACTAGTTTTCAGTTCCTTAACGTGTAAAACATGTTTTAATGATTTATATGCCACTTGTAAGCAAGCAGTATTAAAGTGTAAGTTGAAAGTTACCTAGCTGCATCTAAAACTGATACAGCAATATGGCCTGGTAGGTGTTGACAGTGAATTTTCATTCAGTGTGATTGTGAAGAGTGAAATCTGTTTGCTAATCAGAGCCGTTTCTGAAGGAGATATTTTGGAAGAACAGATTTCAGAGTTGTAAAGATACATATGTGTATTTTACTGCTGCTAACCCTGTGATACCCGTGCAGATAAACTGAGTGACTGCTTCTTATCCCATAGGTTTTGTCGTTAATAGACTTGTTTACTGAGCTCTGTGGGGTTGCACCCGCTTGGCCTCACTTGATGATCACGTTGCTTCCTTTTCTAAGCACTCTCCTATTCGTAAGTGCTTTGCAGCCTACATCTGTGCTGCACTTTGCAACTTCAGTTTGAGCATTTTCACAGCAATGAAATGTGATTACAAAAGCAGCTGAAAGGTAGGTGAGTGAAATCTGGAAGACAGCTCTGGAAATGGAAGGAGATTTCCTGAATCTGATTTTTGGTTTTGTAGCTCACTTATTCTGAACATCTGAAATACATTTCAGTATCTGAGCAAGATGATGTGGTTGCATTCCCGCTAACTTGAGAAGCTCCACTGAGGAAAAGAATGTCACGTTTGGTGGTGTCATATTTGTGCAGTCATTTTTGAAGCTTGCTGGTTGCCTTAGTCTTACCTACATAAGCTTGTTTTTATCTGGGTTAATCTAGGGATTCCATATACTTGTGAAGAAACTTGTGTAGCAGTGAAGTTACTAAAATATAATTTATTTAACGCAATGGGTCTGAATATTTTTTTGATACATGAACTCAAAATTTTCCAGTGGAGGTGCATCCTTCCATCTAGTGAATGTTAAGACTCCTGTCTACAGGCTTTTTTATCTCACCTTTTGCCGACCCTCATAGCAGGAGTATAAGGATCGTCAGGAATCTCTGTATTACAGGCTGGAAAAAACATTGATCTGTGATAACGTTATCATATGTCTTCAACTTAGTCATGGGTAAGCCTGTTTTGTTTTCTAAGGAGGCATCTCAATAGAAATCTGAATAGGTCAAATGTTTCGATGACCATACAATTCTGTTTTAATACTTGCTACATATTTCTAAAATAAATAGAAAATTTAGCAAATATTTGTTGCATCTCAAGAATGAAATATTTATTCTCAGCTCACCCTTTGATTTCTCTCTTCTATTGCTATTCATACTGAAGTTGGGGAAGAATTCAGGAGAAGACTGGACAAGTTCATGGAAGAAAAATCCTTTGAGAGTACTGCGTAAGTAGACTTCTGGCTGAAGAACTTCCCAAACTGCAAAGAAATGGAGGCCAAGAGAGTGCATAGGAAGGGTAGAGTATGTGCTTGCCCCTTTGTGTACCCTTCAATTCCTCTATGCTCTTGGCCACTGTTGGAGACAGGGTACTGACCTTGATAGATCTTTTTCTAACACAGTATGATCACTCTTACTTCCGTGTATTTGTAGGGTGACAGAATGCCAATGTTTGTAATCACAGCATCAATACACAGCAAATGATTTATGGACTTAGCTCGGAACTAAGCCTCTCAATCAAGCCAACAGTACAGAATAGAACAAATCTGAGGGAGGTTGTGCAGGCAGAACCATTCATGGCTTTAGGGTTATTAGTGGAGAAGGGTGACTATGCAAATGCAAGTCCCTAAAAATAACTCCAGTGTATGTTAAAGCAATTGGAATGTGCTAAAAGGGCTGGAATAATCAATAGAACAAAGCCAATGTAACTGGAAACTTTTCATGAACCTAGTTTCAAAAAAGAATGAGAGATAATAGGAAGCATCAAAGTGGTTGGTGGCTCATAGAAACCATGTAGGAAGAAAAATCAGAAAGGCTGAGGAGCCAAAATACAAGTCTTATAATGAAACTAAAAAGATAATATATGTCCTAACTGCCTTCATTGTGATACAGGAACCCAGGGAGAATTGGCACAGGAGATCAATTCCAGCTGAAGTAGCTAACTAGATCAAAACTTGTATCTTTGCTATTAAGAACTGAAAACCTAGATTACCTGGCCAGTTAGTTTAACTTCATCAGCAGGTAATTTATTAATTCATCACCTGTGTTGAGGGAGGAAAATCTTAAGCAGGTGTCAGAGGGCAGTGTGCTGGGAAGTAAAAGAAATCCTTAAGGAGTGGTGTGGGAAGCGGAGCCTTGCGGCTACTGCAGCCCATGAGGAAGGTGCTGTGGCCATAAAATTCTCCAGACACAAGTGAAGAGAAGGAAGGAAGAGATGAGGGGTGGTTATAGGTAAGGGACAGAAAGGGGAATGTTATTTTTTCAGAGTCACCCGTGTTTGATGTAAACCTTGTAGTTGCTGATCCTCTGTAGAGGGCCTAATATCAGCTTAGTGCTTGGTTGTCTCTGAGCTGTAGGGACACACAGAATTCGACACGGATCATTGTTCACACCAGCAATTTGCACATTTGTACCATGGGGGTAACAGTACTGTTTCATATGTTGTGTATCGCTTTTGAGCACTGGAATATTATTGGAAAGAGGATCTAGGGAAGTGAAGATGGAAGTACTGGGAAACGTGACCTCAGCTAAGGGGAAACTCGGGTAAAAGTGCACTACTTGGGATTAAACCAGCAACAGGGCTGGATTTATAATTATTTACAAGTATTTGAGGCATAACATTGGATAGCAGGGATTTTTTTTTTTTTTTTTTCATCTATAGAACAAAAGAAAAAATTATTTGTTAGTCTTCCATTAGAAAAATTAGCCAGGTTGGGGTTTACACCAATAGTTGCTTTTCCCCCATATAAAAAGGGAGCATTGTCACAGACTCATGTCATGTCTCTGTATCTGAGTTGACTTCCTAGGTGCAATTAGTGCATATTGAATTTTAGGCCATAATCTGAGTCAACTCTAGTCTTCTACAGCAGCGTCTTTGCATTGCAGGTCCACATTACAGTGTGGGAGAACTAGAGGGAAACCACCATTGCATTTCATGCAGCTACACAAGATGGTGGTAAATTGTAGACCCTGCTAGTATGGGGTGAACTTCAACCACAATTAGATAGAGACAAATGCTCCATTACTTTCTGCCAAGTCTGTGCACAGCCTATACTCTTTAGAGGTGTTTCCTCAGCCATTTCGTCACTGAGGTAATTAATGATGTGTCCCAGGAGGAGAGATTCGTGCCAGCTATTCTTGTTAGAAAGAGCAGCCCCTATTCTTATGCCAGACATTTGCAGGGTTTCCATTCTCTTCCTCCAAAAATGATGTCTCAATCCAATGTATTTCAGTAAAATTCATAGATGTGGACCTATTTTTCTCCTTAAAATGGTTTATAGATTTCCCAACTTGGCCAGTCTAAGGT
The DNA here is from genome assembly GCF_000700745.2 of Antrostomus carolinensis. Lineage (NCBI taxonomy): Eukaryota > Metazoa > Chordata > Aves > Caprimulgiformes > Caprimulgidae > Antrostomus > Antrostomus carolinensis. Next base: position 40,599 of record NW_010297452.1, on the reverse strand, counting down.
GCATTCACTGGGAATAGAGAGTAAGTTAACTGAAATCTGGAAGGTCTAATGAAATGGAAAATAGTGTGTCATGTGAAGTTTAGATAGATGTCCAGACCTCTCTTTCCATTCTATAATTGGTGTGTAGTGAAAGTCAGCTGGTCTTCAGGTCAACTGTTTTCTAAGCTATAAAGCCTGCATGAAGAGAATGTGAATTTCTTCTTCCTCCTTGCATTAGCAGCTTTTTCCCAATCCTTTATACTTTATTGCTCTTTGGTCATTTAGTATATTGGAGTTAATTGGCAAGGGAAGCTTGAATCAAAGTCTGACAGGCAGCAGAGAGGGGCAATGCATGCTCAGTATGCAAAAGAATTGAGTAGAGAAAAGAAAGGATTCTGTGGGTCACAGTCCAGGCTAAAAACTGTCAGCATACAATCGACTTTCTGACAGAAAGTCCTTGAAGTATGCATACGTTCAACCAGCCTGCTAAGAAGTGCAGGATTAGTTGGCCCATAGTTTCTTCAAGCTGACACCCAACTGACAGTTATAAAAACTCAGTAAACTGTTAAAAAAAAACCAACAAGCAGAGCAAAAAAACCCTCGGCAGACATCAGAACTGACATGAAGAATGTTAATGAGCAGTAATTTAATGGACAGTACCAGAGGCAGCAGGTGTCTTGTCGACTAGGCAGAAACTTTGATAATTCATCTGTGCTCTCCTATTCCTGAGCAGAGGTTTCAGAGCAAAGAGCATAATAATGAGTATGCGATGGGACAGATTCTCAGCTGGTGTAAAATATCATAGCTCTTTTGGATTGAATGGAGCAGTGATAGTTTTCAACAACTGAGGATACAATTATGTTTTTTTCATGTAAACACTATCCCCTGTGATGGTAAAGAACAACACATGGAAATTCTTCATGTTCCTCTGTTTTGGCAGCAAGAGCTGATAGACTCAGTCTCCTGGAGGCCATAGGCTGCTGCGGAAGGTGAACAACAGAGAGCTGAGCTGCTGCTCCTGCACCAGTAGGTGTATGGGGATGGGCTGTCTCCATGGGTTCAGGAGGAGCTTCACTTCTGCTCTTCCAGACCTCTTGACAGCAGCAATAGTTGTTGGGTTACCTGCATCAC